>NC_053425.1:101824301-102059265 GCF_007990345.1 Gossypium hirsutum | reverse complement strand
TTTGTATATAATAACAACTTTCATTCGAGTATTAAAATGGCACCTTACAAGGCTTTATATGGCCGTAAATGTCGTACAACATTGTAATGGACTGAACTCAGTGAAAATAAGATACACGGGGTTGATTTGATCAGAGAAACTGAACAGAAAGTGAAGGTGATTCATGAAAGTCTGAAAGCAACATCAGATCGTTAGAAATCATACGCGAACTTGAAACGAAAAGATATAGAGTTTCAAATTGGGGATAAAGTATTTCTAAAAGTCTCACCAAGGAAGAAAATACTTAGGTTCGGTCCTAAAGGCAAATTGAGTCTGAGATTTATTGGGCCGTATGAGGTTATAGAGCGTATCAGGCCAGTTGCTTACAGACTGTTGTTGCCACCTGAGCTAGAAAAGATCCATACTGTATTCCAAGTCTCAATGCTTCGTAGAAATTGATCCAATCCTTCACACGTGATTAGTTCAATCGAAGTTAAGATTAAGTCCGATATGACGTACAGGGAAGAACCGATTCATATTCTGGCTCGTGAGATTAAAGAGTTGCGAAATAAGAAAATTCCGTTGGTTAAAGTATTGTGGAAAAAACAAGGAGTTGAGGAAGCAACGTGGGAGCCAGAGGACGCAATGAAAGAGCGTTTTCTGAACCTATTCACCGGTAAGATTTTTGGGGACAAAAATCCCTAAGGGGGAGAGTTGTAACAACCCGATTTAGACCCTAATCAGAACGGTGGTTTTGGGACCACGAATCTGTCAAAAAAATATTTTAAAATTATTTTCTGTGTTTATTCTGTGTGAATTTATGCCTGAGAAATTTTTGTAATTTAATTTTGTTGTTTGAGTGTTCGATTAAATAAAAGGGCTTAATCGCGTAAAATGAAAATTTGACGGTTAATTGTACAAGGGCTAGAATGAATATGTCTTTGTAAGTGGAGGTATTTAAAATGTAATTTGACCTTAGTTAAATATCATGGACAGATGTGACCATGCATTTAAAATGGTTTTATGTTTTTAACATAAGGTTAAATATGTAAATTATGTAATAATATGTATATAATAAAAGATATAATAATTAAAGCCATGTTCTTCATTTGATTTCTTATGATTGAAACTTAAAGAAAATAAAGGTTTATAAAGGTTTGAACATTCGGCTACTTCTCAAGCTAAATCAAGGTATGTTTTTACTTCGGTTTTTGATAATTTTTACGTTTTTGAGATCGTTGCTTCGAGTACTATCCGACCCATGCTTAAATTTTTTATTTTGATGCATATTTTAAGCTATTCCATTGATGAATATTTGTGTTTTGTTATGTTTTATGATTAAATATCAAAAATATGTTTTAGATTAACATGTTTTGTATTGAAGTTTTTGAAGATTTTGAGTAATGAGGACTAAATTGCAAAAAATAATAAATTGAAGGACTAAAATAAAAAATAAACGAAATGTGAGGACTTGTTTGGGTATGGGGAGTATTTGGCCTAAGTATAGTATGAGCAAATTTTGCTTGTTTTGTGTTTTATGCAATTAGGACTAATTTTTAAAAAATAAGAAATATCAGGGTAAAATGGTAATTTTCCCATTTATGTGTTGTTGGATTAAATTGAATGAAATTGTGTTTGAATGAGATTAATTTGAAATTGTATAGATCAAGAACAAAAGAAATCGGACTTGGATCGGAGAAAAACAAAAATAGTCGAATAGTCAATTTACATCGTTTGTCGATATCCGAGGTAAGTCTTTAAGTAATTAGACATCGTTAATTTTGAACGTAACATAGTTTAATATGATGATTTGGAATTTATGGATTTATGGTATAGTTAGTCGAATGTGATAAAGCATAGAGATAATGCATTTGAGTTTGACTCGATTGAGTTATAATTTTTGGAAGACAGTATGAATTATGTGGAATATTTGAAATGTTCGATATGAATTGTTTATGAGATAGCTTTATAATAATGATATTCAGGCTATGAGCCTAGCAAGCCTTGTGCTGGTGAATTTAATCGGGCTTTAGCCTAGCAGGCTTATTGCCGGTGAATAAAATTAGACTTTGAGTCTAGCAGGCCTTGTGCAAGTGTGTGATTTAGGCTTATTCGTAGCAGGTTTTATGCCTGTGATTTATTTTCAAGCCTATGCCTATAAGACTTCATGTTGATGTGGTAATTGAGCAAGTAAACTGAGCTAAATGATCTTGTATATTCGGCCATATAGGTATGTACATATGTGATGTTATATTGGATCTTGTTTATTCGGCCAGATGAGTGATGTTAGTATACGAAGTTAAATTTTTTTTAGTGAGCTTGTCTAAATGTGTGGAAGTATATTTGAATATATAATGATATTTGACTTTGAAAGGTGAATGAAAATTTGTAAATTGTTAACCTTATAAGTATTCGACCAAGGTGATAGTTTTGTTAAACATGTGTGGTTATGGATTGATTAAGTTGAAATTAAATATGACATTGATATAATAAATTAGTTTATTTTAAAATTTAAGGAGTTGAATATATTATTGAGTTGATATTTGCTTATGACTTACTAAGCTATAAAAGCTTACTCTATGTATATATATGTGTTTCTGTTTTATAGATTTTGGATTCAAGTTACAAGCTCGGGGATCGTCAGCAAAGTTCACCACACTATCCACATCTTTGGTATTTAAATTATTGAACTTAAATTATGGCATGTATAGGCTGAAATGTGTTTTATTATGAAATGTTGAATTATAGTTATGTATAACTAAAGCCATGCAAAAATGGCTAAGTTGATTTATCAATTTATGTTATTTCGGGTATAATATTTAAGTGTGCTATGCGTGAATGATGATAGAGTGAATTGAATATGATCTTATGATTTGGTTATGTGATTAATTTAGGTGATAGAAATATAAGTGCTAAAGGTGATGAAGTTCGGTCAAGGTATATATATAAATGCCATAAATGATATGAAGTGAGCTTGTGGTTTGATTTATGTGTGGTATTAATGGCTAATGGATGTGGTTATAATGTTATATACTATGAACGAATGGTATATGTGATTTGTAGTATATGTTTTAGAAATGGTTTGATTATGGTTGATAAGTTGGTCATGGTGTATATAACTTTTCATAAGTATAATTAAATGATTCGGTTTTAATTGTGTATAGATATAGTATATAGATGAAATTGATTGATAAGTGTGGTATAGGTGCTAAATGTGTATGGGCATTGATGATATATATATATAATAGTTCGAATATGGTAAAGGTTATTTAAGACATTATATTTTGTAAAGGTTTTGTAATTTGGCTTAACAGTCGAGTAAGATGTTGATTATATATATGTACATGTGTATGTATGTGTAATTAAATGATGTTTGTCATTATGATTTGGTTTGTAATGGAAGTGTATATGTGTATATGATGTTTATGTGGTTGGTAAAATAGGTATAAATGATGAAGTTTAATATTGAATAAGTATTAGATACGTTTTGTTAGTAAATTGTATATTTAATAAGTATAAATATGTTTATATATTTTTATGAAAATGACTTGTGTTAGCAAATGAGAATGTTCAAAACTGTACTTATGTTCAGTAATGCCTCGTAGGGTTAGGGGTGTTACATTTATGGTCTGAATAGACATGGCATTTCTCCCTGAATAGGTAATGCCGCCAAATCTTCAAAGAAAATACAATAACAACTAATTCTAATGCATAGGATAGTTCTTCTCATGGGGCTTCAGTTGCCTCGAAGCATAAGCTATTACCTTACCGTCTTGCATAAGAATACAACCTAGTCCATTCAAGGATGCGTCACTATAAATCACAAATTCTTTCCCTGATTCTGATTGTACTAACACTAGTGCCTCGGTTAACAACGCTTTCAGTTCCTCAAAACTCTGTTCGCACTTCTCTGTCCATTTGAACTTAACATCCTTTTGCAACAATCTCGTCATTGGGTGGCTATCATCAAAAATCGTTTCACAAACCGTCTGTAATAACTGGCTAAATCCAAAAAGCTCTTAACTTCGATTACATTCCTCGGCGGCTTCGACAATAGTAGAAATCTTACTGGGATCAACTCGTATACCAACTCCTGAAACAATATGGCCAAAAAATCAAACCTCTCGAAGCCAAAACTCGCTTTTACTAAACTTGGCATATAACTGCTTATCCCTAAGAGTCAGTAAAACAATTCTCAAATGCTTGGCATGCTCTGCCTTATCTATAGAATAAATCAGAATATCATCGATAAACACCACAATAAACTTATCTAAATATGGACGAAAAATCTAGTTCATTAAATCCATAAACACGATAGGAGCATTCGTTAGTCCAAATGGCATAACAAGAAACTCATAGTGGCCATACCTTGTTCTAAAGGCAGTTTTAGGCACATCAGACTCTTTCACTTGTAATTGGTAATATCCAAACCTCAAGTCTATCTTAGAGAACCACGTCACTCCCTTCAGCTGATCATACAAGTCATCAATCCTTGAAAGAAGATACTTATTTTTGATTGTCACGTTATTGAGTTACTGGTAATCAATGCATAATCTGATAGAGCCGTCCTTCCTTTTCATGAACAGTACGGGAGCACCTCACGGTGGAAAGCTTGGCCTTGCAAAACCCTTGTCAGTCAGCTCTTGTAATTGTGATTTCAATTCTTTCAGTTTAGTTGGGGCTATCCTATATGAGGCAATAGAGATGGGTGCTGTTCCTGGCATTAGCTCAATTCTGAATTCCATTTCTCTAGCTGAGGCAAACTAGGCAATTCCTCCGGAAATACATCCGCATACTCACACATAACTGGCACTGATTCGATTTTCAATTCAGATTCTTTTGTATTCAATATATATGCCAAATAAGCTTCATATCCCTTTCTCAAGTATCTCTGAACAATTATTGAAGAAATCATCATTGGCGACTTATCTGCATCATCTGATTCAACCCGAAGAATTTCACTGTTTTCACATTTCAGTTCCATAACTTTCTAACTACAATTCACTATAGCCTCATGTAGTGCCAACCAATCCATACCTAGTACGTCATCAAATTCATCAAATGACAACAACATCAAGTCGGCCGGAAAACAATGGTTTTTAACCATCAACAGATATTTCTTACATACTTTATTAACTATCATATGCTTTCCTAATGGGTTAGACACCTTAATTACAAATTCTGTAGACCTGACAGGTATATTCATACTAGATGCCAATTTCATACACACATACGAATGAGTGAAGCCAGGGTCTATCAAAGCAATAGCATTAGTATCATAGTGAGAAAATTTACCAGTGATCACATCATAAGAAGTTGTGTCCTCGCGTGCACGTATGGCATAGGCTCTAGTCGGAGTCCTAGCTTCAAACCTCACTGCTGTATCTCACGTCACATTTTTACTACCAGACCCATTCCTGGCATTTCTCGAGGGTCTTCCCCTAGAAGTTGTGCCATTCGGTCTTGGACTCTAAAATCTTTCTTTTTCCATCATCTCGGGACAATCCTTAATAAAGTGGTCTAGAGAACCACATCTAAAACAAGACCCTTCACTCACTCTATAGTTGCTAGAATGATGCTTACCACATTGCGGACATTTAGCCTTAGAAGGTTTAGCATTACCCACGCTTGCCACAGACGTAGCCTGAGATCTAAAACCCAAATTCTACTTTTTACGATTCTTGTATGAATGTCCAGCTGACACATGTGAACGAGAATACATCTCTCTAGATTTCTTAGAATGCGATGGCAATGACCTACTCATGTACCTCTTTTTTGTATCTCTTGTATCAGACTCGGCCTTCTTCCTTTCTTTAACCAAGTATTCAGCTTTACAAGCCCGTTCAACTTTTTTTAACTCGAGAATACCGACTAATGTCTTAATATCCTTATTGAGTCCATCTTTAAATCTTCTGCACATCTTAGCCTCGGAGGGTACGTACTCCTGAGCATATTTGCTGAGTCTGACGAATTCTCTCTTATATTCACTAACTGTCATACGACCTTGTTTTAATTCCAGGAATTCCTTATGCTTTTGTTTGATGGATCTTTCGCTAATGTATTTCTTTCAAAATTCCTCTTGAAATAATTCCCAAGTGACCCTCTTTGGTGGTACTACAGATATAAGCATTCTCCACTAGTGATACGCCGCATCTCTCAATAGGGATATGGCACATTTTAGGCACTCCTCGGGTATACATGACAATTCATCAAATACCTGTATCAATTTCTCTAACCAGTATTTGCCCTAAATTCTTTGGCACCTTGTTTTCGAATTCTAGCAATAGGTGTTCTAGTAAATCTCATGAAATCCATATGTTGAGGCATCACAGGTGCGGGTTGAGGATCTTGGGGAGGTGGGGGAGGTTGAGCATTCGGGTTCATTCAAATGAACTCTGTATACCACTGCTCTGTCGGGATCTATTTGCTGTATGAAAATACATTTTAGTATTGTCAGGAGTCGTCACACTATCATTACTTATATATATATATACGTACGACATGTATAGCTAGACTCACTTGTGCTATGTTAGTCTAAGAACTAACTAAACCGTAACTCTGATACCACTAAATATAACACCCCTTACATGTACTCGAGACTAGGACAAAGTACGAGGCATTACCGTACATAAACAGGGCAATCCCAGAAAATACAGGTCATAAAATTTCATTCCAAATTAAAAACGATCAAACAAGATCATATTATCCTTATTATGGACCTACAAGGTCCAAAACATACATTTAAAGAAATCCAAAACTGAACTGGGAACTTAAAAAAATTCTAAGAAAGCTTCTAGGTTTAAGCCTCACATGCCCGTGTGGAGGCAATGCACACGTCCGTGTCCCCTACCCATGTGGAATTACTAAAATTTATTTTTTTCATTTTGAACCTACAGGGGTTTCCACATGGTCGAGCACACGCCCGTGTCATCGCCCGTGTCCAAAAACATGGACATTTTGTTTATGACGTCAGCATTCACTTAGGGGCACACGGCAAAGGGACGCGTCCGTGTGCTAGGCCGTGTCCTCCACACGGCTGAGACACATGACCTTGTCTCTGCCCGTGTGTTTACTACCATATATATAGACTTAGAAATTTTAGGTGCAGGGGACACAAGACCATTCTACACGCCTATGGGGCAGACCGTATGTCACACACGGTCTAGACACATGCCTGTGTCTCACACACAGTCTAGACTCCCGCCCGTGTGTCTACCTGTGTGGACCATTTAAAGGCTATTTTCCAAGCCAATAGTCACCCACAATCACTCATACATTCAAACATATTTTATAACATGCAACATGACATATTTAAGCACTCAAATATTCCGCACCATGGCACTCTCACATCTTCATAAAGTCATCCTATTGCACATTCATTGGTTACATTATTTAGAGGCATTCCACACCAATTTCATGCATTATTAACTTGTTATCATGACTTCAAATTATGCATTCATACTTATAGTCATTTTAAACCATTAAGTCATCCCTTATCCTTTAGCACCCTATTCATACTTTACCATACATTCATCGATCAACAACATATCACATCATTATCATGCACTCACCAAGCAATAACATATCCTACTATCAAAACACTAACACATGCATGCATGGGTAATTAGATTACAACCCAAATGATCAAATATGAGCCATATCACATGACCATTACCAAATGAATCATCATTATCATAGACCTTTACAATTTGGCCAAATAGCATGACACATATCACTATACCCAATAGTCTTTTGATAGTGTGATCGAATACTCCGACAGCTTCTGAACCCCGAGCTAGCTTGGCGAAACTACAAAGCATGGAAAGAGAGGGGAGCAAACATTAAAGCTTAGTAAGTCCATATACAAATAATATGAAATGGTAGTAAGGAATCAACATCCAGAAACATGGTAACATATACATAAAGATTATTCATCATTCAAACCTTCTTGCTTACTCATCATACAGACATATATATATATACGTGTTCATCGTAAAGTATCTATAACCATACCTCTTTCATATGTCCCTCTCGGGACTCTCATTACATTCATTACATTACCCGTTGAACTCTCGGAATACTATTGGATACGTAGAAACCTTGCACATTAGTGCCACATATACAACGTAGCTGAAGCTACAACATAATATGTAACACGTCCATAATGAACTCAGACCTCTCAACGAGCTCGGATGCTCTCATCCATAATGAACTCGAACCTCTCAACGAGCTCGAATGCTACATATCTTAAGAACCTAGACTACTCAACCGGACTACTCAACGAGTTTGTACGTCTTAGTTCCTAGTGACGTGTCACTTGTATCTTAAACTAATCCTAAGGTTCAAACGAGATTTTTCCTTACTTGCATATAGTATCTCCATCGTACTTGCTCGTAACGTCGTGCATAATGACCATGATAACATTCATGCTTTCATAACCATCAGCAAACATATAACACATAATTACAATAAAACATTTATTACAATATATTAAAACATTAAAATATCCACAACACCACATTATTTGTATATGTACTTACCTCGGTACAAAATGATGATAACCGAGTCTAATTGTCATGTACTTTATTCTTTCCTCGATCAAGTCCTAGTTCACATTTTCCTTGATCTATAATGCCAAATTTAACTTATTTATTATTCATATTGTTCAAATGGGTCCATAAATCATACTTTTGAAATTTTACACTTTGACCCCTAAACTTTCACATATTTGCACTTTGGTCCCTAGACTCGTAAAATGAAATGCATGCATTTTATTGGTTACCCAAGCCTAGCCGAGCCTTTACTAAGCTTTTATCAGCCCATAATTTCTTTTATTTCACATTATTACTATTCTATTTACACTTTTACAAACAAATCCCTTATTTAGGTGTTTTCACTAAAAATCACCTACTAAAAGATGTTTATCATGCACCAAACATTCATATTCCTTCATTAATTATCAAAAAACATGCATGTTGTACATGGGTCGATTTTCATGCATGAACCCTAGCTTAAAATATTGCTAGAAATAGGTAGATCATGCTTTAAGGACTTCAAAAATACAAAGAACATTAAAAACGAGGCTAGGATGCACTTACGATCAAGCTTGGAAATGTTGAACAAACCCTAGTTATGGTGTCTTGCAAATTTCGGCAATGAAGGAAGATGATGGACACTAATTTTGACTTAGTTTTCCCTTTTTATTCTTTTAATTATAAAATGACCAAAATACCCATAGGGTTTCTCTTTTACATTTTTCCTATGCATGTCCATTTTTGTCCAAAATTATAGAAATTGGTCAAATTCCTAATTAGGACCCTTTAATTCATAACATAAAACAATTTCATGCTTAAAGCTTTTACAATGCAAGTTTTGCACTTTATTCAATTTGGTCCTTAAAATACAATTAGACATTTTATACATAGAATTTCTTCATGAAACTTTCATAAAAGCATGCATTCATAACATAAACCTCATAAGAATCATAAAATAATTATTTCTATCTCAGATTTGTGGTCTTGAAACCAGTATTCTGACTAGGCCCTAATTTGAGATGTTCAACTCTCCCTTCTTTAGGGATTTTGTCCCCGAAAATCATACCGACAAAAAAGTTTGGGTATTGTTTCCTCATATCCTCCTTGGGCTCCCATGTAGCCTCTTCAACCGCATGTCTTTGGCATAAAACTTTCACAAGAGCAACACTTTTGTTTCTCAATTGCTTGACTTCCCGAGCCAAGATCTTAACAGGTTCTTTACCATAAGTCATATCCGGTTTGATCTCAACCTCTATCGGTACAATCAAATGTGAAGGGTCAGATCTATAGCGGAGCAACATGGACACATGCAACATATTGTGAATCTTTTCTAGTTCAGTCGGCAAAGCCAATCAATAAGCAACAAGCCCTATCCTTTCGGTAAGCTCATACGGTCCTATAAAACGAGGAATCAACTTACGTTTTCTACCAAATCTCAAAACCTTCTTTCATGGGGATACTTTCAAGAATACCTTATCACCAACTTGATACTCAATTTCTTTCCTTTTCAAATCCGTATATGACTTTTGTCTATCCGACGCCGCTTTTAAACAATCACAAATTACTTTCACCTTTTCCTCGATTTCCTTAAACAGATCTATCCCATGAATCTTATTCTCCTTAAGCTTAGTCCCATACAATGGTGTACAACATTTACGTCCATACAATGCTTCATAAGGTGCCATCTTCAAACTTTTCTGATAGCTATTGTTATAGGCAATTCAACCAAAGGTAGGTACTTTTCCCAACTACCTTGAAATTCAAGAACACAACATCTAAGCATATCCTCAAGTGTTTGAATTACTCTCTTGGATTGTCCATCAGTCTGTGGATGAAAAACGGTACTAAAGTTCAGCTTCGTACCTAAAGCTTCCTGTAACTTCTTCCAAAATCGCAAAGTGAACCTCAGATCCCTATCCGAAATAATCGAAAAAGGTACTCCATGAAGTCTCACAATCTCAGAAATATATAGCTCGACTAACTTATCAAGTGAATAATCAATGCGTACCGATATAAAATGAGCCGACTTAGTCAATCTGTCAACCACTACCCATACGGCATATTTCTTTCTTGGTGTCAACGGCAAGCCTGTCACAAAGTCTATAGTAATTCTGTCCCATTTCCATTCAGGAACTAAGAGAGGTTGAAGTAAACCTGAAGGTACTTGGTGTTCAGCCTTTACTTATTGGCAAATCAAGCATCTCGATACAAATTTGGATATATGCCTTTACTTGTTGGCAAATCAAGCATCTCGATACAAATTTGGATATATCTCTTTTCATGCCATTCCACCAATACATTTTCTTTAAATCACTGTACATCTTTGTGCTACTCGGGTGAACTGACATACCTCCGTTATGAGCCTCATGCAAAATATTCCGAATCAACTCAGCATTCTTCAGAACACAAATCCCCCCACAGAACCTTAGACAACCATTAGGATCTCTCTGGAAATTTGATTTACTACTTGACTCACACTAAGCTTTCTTAGCTTGTAACTCCTTATCAGTTTCCTGAGCATCACAAATCTATTGAAGAAAAGTCAGTCTAGCACTTAACTCTGCTAGAATTGTACCATCATGAGATAGGGTGAACCGTGCGTTCATAGTTCACAAAGCAAATAAAGACTTTCTGCTCAAGGCATCAGCAACCACATTTGCTTTACCAGGGTGATAATCTATCACAAGCTCATAATCTTTCAACAATTCAAGCCACCTTCGTTGCGTCAAGTTCAAGTCCTTTTGAGTCATCAGATATTTAAAACTTTATGGTCTGAATAGACATGACATTTCTCCCCAAATAGGTAATGCCGCCAAATCTTCAAAGCAAATACAATAACGGCTAATTCTAAATCATGCGTAGGATAGTTCTTCTCATGGGGCTTTAGTTGCCTCAAAGCATAAGCTATTGCCTTACCTTCTTGCATAAGAACACAACCTAGTCCATTCAAGGGTGCGTCACTATATATCAAAAATTCTTTCCCTAATTCCGGTTGTACTTACACTGGTGCCTCGGTTAACAATATTTTCAGTTTCTTAAAACTCTGATGGCACTTCTCTATCCATTCGAACTTAACATCCTTTTGCAACAACCTCGTCATTGCGGTGGCTATCATCGAAAATCCTTTCACAAACCGTCTTTAATAACCGGCTAAATCCAAAAAAGCTCTTAACTTTGATTACATTCCTCGGTGGATTCCACTCGACAATTGTAGAAATCTTACTAGGATCAACTCGTATTCCAACTCCTGAAACAATGTGGCCTAAAAATTAAACCTCTCGAAGCCAAAACTCACTTTTACTAAACTTGGCATATAATTGTTTATCCCTTAGAGTCAGTAAAATGGTTCTCAAATGCTCGGCATGCTCTGCCTCATCTCTAGAATAAATCAGAATATCATCGATAAACACAACAACAAACTTATCTAAATGTGACCGAAAAATCCAGTTCATTAAATCCATAAACATGGCAGGAGCATTCGTTAGTCCAATTGGGATAACAAGAAACTCATAGTGAGCATACCTTGTTTTAAAGGCAGTCTTAGGCATATTAGACTCTTTCACTCGTAATTGGTAGTATCCAGGCCTCAAGTCTATCTTAGAGAACCATGTCACTCCCTTCAGTTGATCAAACAAGTCATCAATCCTTGGAAGAGGATACTTATTTTTGATTGTCACCTTATTGAGTTGCCAGTAATCAATGCATAGTCTAATAGAGTCGTCCTTCTTTTTCAAGAACAGTACGGGAGCACTCCACGGCGAAAAGCAACTGTGACTTCAATTCTTTCAGTTCAGTCGGGGCTATCCTATATGGGGCAATAGAGGTAGGTTCCGTCCCTGACATTCCCTCAATATTGAATTCCACTTCTCTAGCTGAAGCAAACCCGACAATTCCTCCGAAAATACATCTGCATACTGACACACAACCGGCACTGATTTGATTTTCAATTCAGATTCTTTTGTATTAATATATATGCCAAATAAGCTTCATACCCCTTTCTCAAGTATCTCTGAGCAATCATTGAAGAAATCATCATTTGCGACTTATCTGAATCATCTGAATCAACCCGAAGAATTTCACCATTTTCACATTTCAGTTCCATAACTTTCTGTCTACAATTCACTATTGCCTTGTGCAGTGCCAACCAATCTATACCCAGTATAACATCAAAATTTTCAAACGGCAACAACATCAAGTCGGTCAGAAAATAATGATCTTTAACCATCAACGGACATTTCTTACATACTTTATTAACTATCACATGCTTTCCTAATGGGTTAGACACATTAACTACAAATTTTGTAGACTTGACAGGTATATTCATACTAGATGCCAATTTCATACACACATACGAATGAGTGAAGCCAGGGTCTATCAAAACAATAACATTAGTATCATAGAGAGAAAATTTCCCAGTGATCACATCAGGAGAAGTTGCGTCTTCGTGTGCACATATGACATAGGATCTAATTGGAGTCCTAGCTTTAGACCTCACTGCTGTATCTCGCGTCACATTCTTACTATCGGACCCATTCCCGACATTTCTCGAGGGTCTTCCCCTAGAAGTTGTGCCACTCAGTCTTGGGCTCTGAAATCTTTCTTTTTCCATCATCTCGGGACAATCCTTAATAAAGTGGTCTTGAGAACCACATTTAAAACAAGATCCTTCACTCACTCTACAGTTGCCAGAATGATGCCTATCACATTGCGGACATTCAGCCTTGGAAGGTTTAGCGTTACCCATGCTTGCCATAGACATAGCTTGAGATCTAAAACCCGAATTCTGCCTTTTACGATTCCCGTATGAGTGTCCAGCTGACACATGTGAACGAGAATACATCTCTTTAGATTTCTTAGACTGCGTTGGCAATGACTTACTCATGTACCTCTTTCTTGTATCTCTTGTATCAGACTCGGCCTTCTTCATTTCTTTAACTAGGTCTTCGGCTTTACAAGCTTATTCAACAAGTACCACAAATTCTTTCAACTCGAGAATACCCACTAATGTCTTAATATCCTCATTGTGTCCATCTTCAAATCTTCTGCACATCTTAGCCTCGGAGGGAATGCACTCCTGAGCATATTGCTGAGTCTGACGAATTCTCTCTCATATTCACTAATTGTCATATGGCCCGTTTCAATTCCAGGAATTCCTTACACTTCTGCTCGATGAATCTTTCACTAATGTATTTCTTTCAAAATTCATCTTGAAAGAATTCCCAAGTGACCCTCTCTGGTGGAACTATAGATATCAGTGTTCTCCACTAAGGATACGTCGCATCTCTCAATAGGGATATGACACATTTTAAGCACTCCTCGAGTGTACATGATAATTTATCAAATACCCGTATCTCTCTAACCAAAACTCTACTCTTTTGGGGTTATCATTGGTATTTGCCCTAAATTCTTCGACACCTTGTTTCCTAATTCTATCAATAGGTGTTCTAGTAAATCTCATGAAATCTATATGTTGAGGCATCACAGGTGCGGATTGAGACACATTGCCTTGTCTTTGCCCATGTGTTTACTACCACGCAGACAGACTTAGAAATTTTAGGTGCTGGGGACACACGACCATTCTACACGCCCATGGGGCAGACCGTATGTCACACAAAGTCTAGACACAGGCCCGTGTTTTTACCTGTGTGTACCATTTAAAGGCTATTTTCCAAGCCAATAGTCACCCACAGTCACTCATACATTCAAACATATTTTATAACATGCAACATGACATATTTAAGCACTCAAAAATTCCACACCATGGCACTCTCACATCTTCATAAAGTCATCCTATTGCACAGTCATTGGTTACACTATTTAGAGGCATTCCACACCAATTTCATGCATTATTAAACTTGTTATCATGACTTTAAATTATGCATTCATACTTATAGTCATTTTAAGCCATTAAGTCATCCCTTATCCTTTAGCACCCAATTCATACTTTATCATACATTCATTGATCAACAACATATCACATCATTATCCTGCACTCACCAAGCAATAACATATCCTACTATCAAAACACTAACACATGCATGCATTGGTAATTAGATTACAACCCAAATGATCAAATATGAGCCATATCACATGGCCATTACAAAATCAATCATCATTATCATAGGCCTTCACAATTTGGCCAAATAGCATGACACATATCACAAAATGACCAAGTTTCCTGTACATGCCATACTCAAAATAATAATTTCACTATACCCAAAAGTTTTTTGATAGTGTGATCGAATACTTCGACAGCTTTCGAATCCCGAGCTAGCTTGGCAAAACTACAAAGGATGGAAAGAGAGGGGAGTAAGCATTAAAGCTTAGTAAGTCCATATACAAATAATATGAAATGGTAGTAAGGAATCAACAAGCAGAAACATAGCAACATATACATAAAGATTATTCATCATTCAAACCTTCTTACTAACTCATCATACAGACATATATATTTATATATATATGTGCTCATCGTAAATCGATCTTTATTAAGACATCCCTTATAGGTTTAACATACATACCTGTGCTCATCGAAAAGTATCCATAACCATACCTCTTTCATATGTCCTTCTCGGGACTCTCATTACATTCATTACATTACCTATTGAACTCTCGGAATACTATTGGATACGTGAAAACCTTGCACATAAGTGCACATATACAATGTAGCTGAAGCTACCACATAACATGTAAAACATCCATAATGAACTCAGACCTCTCAATGAGCTTGGATGTTACATGAATTGTAACACCCCAAACCCGACCCAGACGCTATGGCCGAATCTGACGTGTTACATTGACGTGTTTTAGTGAAAATTGAGTTTTCATTGGAAACCCTTCTTGAATAAAAGAAACCTTAATAAACACACTTTTCAGTGGCGAAAGCCTTGTTTTAAGCATTTGATTTAAGAAAACTTATCATTTAGAAATTAAGTTACGAAAACGTAGAAAACATACTATAATTTAGGAAACCCATGTGCAACTTCTCGTAATTACAATGGAAATAATAATACTTCAAGTAATAATAGCATAATGAAAACCTTATTACAATCTGGTCTGAAACATACTTAATAAAATAAAACTTATAAGCTTAAAAAAAGTCCAAATTTGTCTTGCTAGCTGGCCACCCAGAGTCCTTCCAAACATCGAACCGTCTACTGAGCATCACCTAAAAATAAAATAAAAGAGGGGGTGAGTTTTTGTAAACTCAGTGTGCACAACCCTCGACAAAAAACAAGCATTCAAAAATCATCATACATCAAACATGCAATGCAATCCAATTCAAATTATCCATCCGCTACACACCAGTTCTGTCCCCCATCACACCATGTGGGGATATAAATATCGACCCACCCAGCCCACACACCAATGGTAGCCCGGTTGCGGAACTACCTTCATTTACATATTAGGCTTTAAAAGCCGTCGGTGGATCCACGATTGTCAAGCAACCACGCAATCCTCATATACTTCCTCCGTACCATAATTCCCACCCCATATGCAACCTAAGCAGAACATCATATGTATGCAGGTCAGATCCACAAAACTTACATTCAACACCTTAGGGTATTTTGGTTATTTTCGCCCTTAGGGGCATTTCGATAATTTTTCCTTAATTACGGTTTTCATTTACCTTAGTCCATGAACAAGCCCCGCGAGCTAAGGTGAACGAATACTATGCACCAGGTAGGATTCTAGAGAAGAGGAGGTGGGTCGTTAAGATCGCTTAAGTACCAAGCTCTCCCTAGATCCAATCCTGAACATGCATATACCCATTGCCACACCTTAACCCTATGACTTGTCCACGGTCTCAATTAATTAATTAAGTTTTATGTAGTCATCATATACTAGGTCCAATACCCCTACATACATGCATATAGCCCACTAGGCCCAATTTTATTCAAATGGTCCATCTGGCCCAGTTCATATTCTTATGGCCCACTACGCCCAATTCACTTTCATATGGCCCATTAGGCCCAAATCATATTATACTCATGCTCACATTCAAATTTTCTAACATATAGCATCACTTATCAATATTTGCCTATTTTGGGCCCAACAGCCCATCAGGCCCATTTAGCCCATACCGGCCCATTTGGCCAATTCTCAACCCAAGTCCACGGAATCACCCGTGGGCCTCAAGCAACCTATCAGTTTCCACTCTATGAGTTTTCACGCACTCGTGTGACTACCCTAGCCCAACTTTCGGCTTTTTGACTTTTTGGCATTTCGGCTTTTGCCGATTCATTGTGTGTGCAGTGTATGTACACACCTGGTAAGCAAGCGTGATGCGATCTCCTTAACCTAAACCTACAATTGATATCACTCAAAGATTAATCTTACATACTTGTTGAATACTTTGCCGAAAGTCGGAATGTCACCTTAACCTTACCTTGAACACAAATCCCAAATGGCTTTTCCTTGATTACGTACTCCTTTGATTTGTATTAATCTTGACTGTTAAACCGGAATAATAGATGACTTGTATCCAACATAAGTCCCCTTACCTTAACTATGAACATTCAACCAACCAAGATCAAGAGCACTTACCAAAGTTTCTCACCAGAGGAGCAAATCGACAGAGATCTAAAGACTGAGATTCATTACCTATTCCTACCCAAAACCGATTAGAAGAAGTAAGGGACTGTATACTCAATACTTAGCAAAACCCGATTATGAAAACAAAGCACTTATACTAGGCTTGACCTATTAGAAAGGGTACTGGCGGCACGAAGAGTATTCGGCCAAGAAGGTTTCTTCCCATGCGATTTATATGGTAAAAGAGAGTTATTCGGCTCCAAGGAAAAATAAAGAAAAGTCAGCAATGAGGTAGAGGAAGAATAGAATTCGACACAAGGAAGAAGAAAAAGAAAAGAAAGCAGAGGGTTTTCAGCTTTTAGAGAAAAGAGTTTCTGGTAATAGGGTGAAAGAAATTCGGCATTAGCTTCATACCCTAGCATTCGGCACCTATTTATAAGCCTTATAGCCAAATTTTCCCATGCCCAATTCCCCATTCGGCTCCATCACTTCTCCCTTCTCATCTCCTCTTTTTCTCCCTAATAACCCCTTGATCCTTTCCTTAATTTTCTCTCCTAAACACTTCCCTTGTAGTCCACTTTCACGCCACTTCCTTCCTTCCAGAAGGCCAAATTTAAACTTTTAAAAACACTAAGCTAGGATTCGAACCTTGGACTTTCTTGCTAGCTATTAATGCCACCTTCCTACACTCTAAGTGGCGTCACTTAGCCACTATTCTTCAAGGCTTTTTGATACTATTTTTCCCTAACTTTATTTAAAAGCCCAACCACTTGCCAGCCCTGATTCTTTTAATATCTAAACTATAATATCATTTATTCCTAGATTCGAACTCAAACCTTTACTAAGACCTACTAAAATTATTGCTTGGATAAGAATATTAAACAAAAATTTTATCAAAACCGAAACAAAAAAGTTCAAGATGTCAGGATTTTTGGGGCGTTACATGAATCACATCCATTATGAACTCGGACCTCTTATCGAGCTCGGGTGCTCGCATCCATAATGAACTCGGACCTCTCGATGAGCTCGGGTGCTCGCATCCATAATGAACTCGAACCTCTCAACGAGCTCAGATGCTACATATCTCATGAACCCGGACCACTCATCGAGTTCGGATGTCTTAGTTCCTAGTGACATGTCACTTGTATCCTAAACTATTCCTAAGGTTCAAACGAGATTTTTCCTTACTTGCATATAATATTTCCATCGTACTTGCTCGTAACGTCGTGCATAATGACTATAATAACATTCATGCTTTCATAACCATCAGCAAACATACAACACATAATTACAATAAAACATTTATTAAAACATATTAAAACATTAAAACATCCACAACACCACATTATTTGCATACGTACTTACCTCGATACAAAATGATGATAATGAGCCTAATTGTCGTGTACTTTATTCTTTCCTCGATCAAGTCCCGGTTCACATTTTTCTTGATCTATAATGCCAAATTTAACTTACTTATTATTTACATTGTTCAAATGGGTCCATAAATCATACTTTTGAAATTTTATACTTTGACCCTAAACTTTCACATATTTACACTTTGGTCCCTAAACTTGTAAAATGAAATGCATGCATTTTCTTGGTTACCCAAGCCTAGTCGAGCCTTTACTAAGCTTTTATCAACCCATATTTTCTTTTATTCCACATTATTACTATTCTCTTTTACACTTTTACAAACAAGTCCCTTGTTTAGGTGTTTTCACTAAAATCACCTAGTAAAAGATGTTTATCATGCACCAAACATTCATATTCCTTCATTAATCATCAAAATAATGCATGTTGTACATGGGTCAATTTTCATACATGAACCCTAGCTTAAAATATAGCTAGAAACGGGTAGATCATGCTTCAAGGACTTCAAAAATACAAAGAACATTAAAAATGGGGATAGGATGCACTTACAATCAAGCTTGGAAATGTTGAACAAACCCTAGCAATGGTGTCTTGCAAATTTCGACAATGAAGGAAGAAGATGGACACCAATTTTGACTTATTTTTCCCTTTTTATTCTTTTAATTACCAAATGACCAAAATACCTCGAGGGTTTCTCTTTTACATTTTTCCTATCCATATCCATTTTTGTCCAAAATTGTAGAAATTGGTCAAATTGCTAATTAGGACCCTCTAATTCATAATCTAAAACAATTTCATACTTAAAGCTTCTAGAATGGAAGTTTTGCACTTTATTCAATTTGGTCCTGAAAATACAATTAGACATTTTATACATTGAATTTCTTCATGAAACTTTCACACAAGCATGCATTCATAACATAAACCTCATGAGAATTATAAAATAATTATTTCTATCTCAGATTTATGGTCTCAAAGCCACTATTCTGAGTAGGCCCTAATTTGAGATGTTACAGTCTCGATACATTTTTATTCCACCAGAGTGTAGAGCAAAAGGACTATCGTGAGCTCCACACAAAATCAATTCTTTTAATTCAACAACCTTAGGGACACATATTTGATTACAAAATCTTAAACAACCCCGATCATTGATGATGAAATCTTTAATTGATTCATCTTGAACCATTTTTTTTCTTTGACAATTTACGGTCTGACAAGTGTGCTTCTCTAATCTAATCGAATAAGACTAGTTTAATCCTCAATTCAACCAGTAGACTGCCATCATCGCTAACACTGAGTTGACTGAACATTGCTCTAAATTAGCTATCACTTTTCTGCTCAACGCATTTGCGACAAAGTTAACTTTACCAGGATGGTAATCTATAACGCAATCATAATCTTTCAAGAGCTCGATCCAATGACGTTGTCTTAAATTTAACTCATTTTGGGTAAAGGGATATTTAAAAATTTTATGATCAGTGTATGAACGACATCTCTCACCATATAGGTAATGTCACCAAATTTTCAAAGCAAAGACTACTACAGCTAACTCCAAATCATGCATTGGATAATTACGTTCATGAGTATTCAACTGTCGAGACGCGTACACAATTACTTTTCCTTCCTGCATCAGAACGTAGCCTAAACCACTTAGTGAAGCATCACTATAAACCACAACTTCCCTTCCTGACTCAGGTAGAGGTAAAATCGATGCTTCTGTCAACAACTGTTTTAACTTATCAAAATTCTCTTGACATTTCTCGTTCCAAACAAACTGCACATTTTTCTAGAGAAGTTTTGTCATTGGCATAGTATTTTCGAGAAGCCATTCACAAATCTTCGATAATACCTGAGTAAACCAACAAAAATACGACATTCTGACACATTCTTCGGTGCTTTCCACTGAACAATTGCTTCAATCTTTTTTAGATATCTCAAATTCCATCTACTGATATCACGTGTCCCAAGAATACCACTTCGGTTAACCAGAATTCACATTTGTTGAATTTTCCAAACAACAGCTTCTTTCGCAACACTTGTAACACAATTCATAAATGTTGTTCATGTTCAACTTTTGATTTTGAATAAATCAAAATATCATCAATGAAAACAAACATGAACCGATCAAGATACGGTTGAAAAATATGGTTCATTATATCCATAAACGCTGCTGGAGCATTTGTCAATCCAAAGTGTATCACTAAAAATTCATAGTGACCATGACGTGTTTGGAAAGCTGTTTTTGGTACATCACTATCTTTTACTTTCAACTGATAGTATCCCGATCTCAGGTCGATCTCGGAAAAGATAGAAGCTCTTTTAAGTTAATCAAACAAGTCATTGATACATGGAAGGGGGTATTGATTCTTAATTGTTAACTTGTTCAATTGACTATAATCAATGTAGAGTCGCAACAAACCATCTTTCTTTTTAACAAATAACACCGGAGCTCTCCAAGGTGATATACCTAGGTGAATAAAGCGACGTTCCAACAAATCCTGTAGTTGAACTTTCAATTCTTTCAACTCAGTTGGTGCCATTCGACACAGAGCTATAGATACGAAAGCTATACCAGGAAACACTTCGATTGCAAATTCAACATCTCTATCTGGTGGTAATCCTAGTAATTCTTTAGGAAATACATCAGAAAACTCACAAATAGTCCAAATATTACCAATGTCTTTGCTTCCCATTTTCGAATGAATAACATATGCTAATAAATCTCCACAACCTTGCTTCAATAATTTATTTACTTGCATCGAAGAAATAATTCGATTTGACCCACTTGTTTTAACACCATTGACTTCTATGGCTTTCCTCTTTTTATCTTAAATCGAAAACTTTTTCTTGCAACAAGCTAAAGCCACTCTGTTTTCTATCAACCAATCCATACCGAAGATTATATTAAAATCACCAAAAGGCATAATCAATAAATCTACAGGAAACACTAGATTTTGAATTTTTAAAGGACAACGTTTACAACTTGATCTGCTAATACAATTTGGCCCAAGGGACTTGATACGGACATGGCTACATTCGATATTTTATAATTCATACTCCTAGATTTAATCATATCAGAATTGACATATGAATGAGAAGAACCAGGATCTATTAAAGTATAAAGAGGTGTGGAGAATAGAAAAATAATACCTGCTACAACATTGATAGCATCTCTTTCATCACGAGTTTGTACTACATAAGCACGTGCTGACGCTCTGGTCTCAGGCTGATGAGAAACTATTTCATCCCTTTTTCTCGATCCTCACCTCAAAATCGATCCACTTCTACTCGTCACTTGGCCTTTCACTGTAAAGGCGACTCTCTGAGAATCATCGGGTGAATCATTTTTGCACTTCAAAATTCTCTAGCAAAATGTTCTAATGATCCACAGTGGAAACAACCATTTGTTAATTTCCAGCATTTTCCCAGTGCTTCTTTCCATAATGCTCGCAATTCTGCATCTTCAAAACTCTATTCAGTCCCTTTACACTATCGACTAGTACCGTTGGCTGACGATCTAACTCTTTAATTGGTATACTAAATCTTACAGTAGATTTCCCAAACTCCCGTGATTCCTTACTTCTTTTTGATGTAGAAGAAGGATTAAAGTTCCCGAATCGTTTACCTGTAGCACGAGGAGGTTCAACTTTCTTGCATGAACCAGAGATTGCTCAACCATCTTTGCTCGTTCTGATAAGTCCGCAAACTCCTTAACTCTCAATGCTAGTTGAGTCTGAATTTCATTTCGCATGCCCCGTAGATAACGTTTGCAATTTCTTCTTTCATAGGAAATAATTAGTTTGCATACTTGCTATGTCGTGAGTATTCTTGTTCATAATCTACTATCGACATATCTTCTTGTTTTAACATGAGAAATTCTTATTTCTTATCTTCAAGATAGAGCTGACCAATGTATTTATTCTGAAATTCAACTTGAAAAATTTCCAATTAGCTACTTCTACAGGAAAGTGCCTCGTAACTTCTTTTAACCATGTATAGGTTTCCCCCTGTAATAGCGAAATGACACAAATAACGCTCTCTCAAGGAGTGCATTCTAACTGTTGTAAACTTTGAATCATTGACTCTAACCAAGATTCTACCGTAGATGGGTTAACTCCTTTTATTCTGGCAAACTCAATAGTGTCATATCTTCTTATTTCTTTAATAGGAGCTCGTCTAGCCTCAGATATTGTCGTCGGGAGTGGAGTGACTCTTGCTACCTCTGAAGAGCTTCTGTTATAGCTCGTAAAACATCATTATTAGATTGCCCTTCAATTGGGCCACTATTAGGTTTAGATTGTCGTATACCATCAGTGCAAACACTCAGTGTTACTGATTCAAATTTATCAAATTCCTAGGTGGATTCATCACCAATATGTACTTCTTGATCAACTATGTTATTAACATCATCTAACATCTTTAAACTATAAATAAAAACATTATTATTAGCATCCAATCCCAACTCAAACTTGACTTGACTTTGGCATGTACCTCTAGAGTCACTTCCGAGCTCAATTTAGTCCGAGGATTGGCTAAACCTGTAGGCTTTGATACCACAAATGTAACATCCAAACCCATATTTGTCACTAGAGTAAGGTTATAGAGTATTACCGACCAATCAAAACAAGTAACAAACAATTCATGAAAAATCATATGCATATTTTAAATCTTCAAAAAAAAGGCGAAATTTCCCTAAATTGGACTTTAAAAGTTTTAAAACTTCCTTAGAAACATTTTAGGACTAAATAGAAATCATTTGAGAAGTTAAAGAAAAAGTTAAAAATTTTTGACGCCCGTGTGACTCACACTGCCATGACATACGCTAGCGTCTTAAGCCGTGTTGGCATTCGAAGTAGGGACACATGGCTGTGTCTTGGCTGGTGCCTGTGCCCGTGCTCGTATAACTCATTGACTTGGGTCACATGGCCAAGCCACACGCCTGTGTGCTAGGCCCTATGACAGTTGAAATAGCCTTAGATGCTCGTGTGCCAGGCCGTGTGCTAGGCCGTGTAACTACCTAACTAGCATGCTAACGAACCTACAGGG
Organism: Gossypium hirsutum; assembly: GCF_007990345.1. NCBI lineage: Eukaryota > Viridiplantae > Streptophyta > Magnoliopsida > Malvales > Malvaceae > Gossypium > Gossypium hirsutum. The sequence goes on along the minus strand of NC_053425.1, from coordinate 102,035,803 downwards.
GACACACGGCGGCGTCACCAGGCCGTGCGTAATACACGGCTATGATACATGCTCGTGTCTCAGGCTACGTGGATATAATTTTTACCTAAAACAAGCACTTTTTGAAAACCACTCAAGCATGACCACTTTACCCATCTATGCACATCTAAAAAGGGTCTTAAGTAATAATAAACAAAGTCAAACATGCTCAAGAAAGCATCTTAAGTGCCTAACCAATGTGTCCTCATTGACACCACATATAATTTTATCATCAAAAACCAATATACCATCCATAGGCATCTCAATCAACTCAAATATACAAATCATTGAATTTGCTAAATGCACAACCTACATATATCATTCCTATTCAATTCAAAACCCAAATGACACAAAGAATAGCTTTCTTTATCTACCAAATAAACAACCTAGGTAAATCACCAAAATGACCAAATCATTTAAGCAAACTTTACTTTCAAGTATTGCATAAAACTTTAAATATGTATTTACAATTATTTACACTTAAAAATTCATATTCCCTAGAACTTACTAAACAAAAAAGATACTATCATTAAATTTGCATCCTAGGTACATGCCGAAAACACAAAAGAAAATGTCACCAACATTTATAGGTTCCATTTATTAGCTAACCACAAAAAAAATAATATTAATATGAAATTATAACTTAACCAAATAAAATTTTAGTTCTTTTGATAATTCAAGTAACCTTGTCGAAGATCTATTAGCAATGTGGCACTCAATGCCTAGCGTTAAACTGAAAAGGAGATTGCACCCAGCGCTAGTCGGATAAACCAACAATATTTGCACCCAGTGCTAGTTGGGTATACTGACGATAATAATTGTGAGCTCAACTCTAATTGGATGAACCAAGGGTGTGCCCAGCACTATTCAGATAACCGACGGTTGTGTGGCCAACACTAGTCAGACAAGTTGAAAAAATTGTGCCCAGCGCTAGTTGAATATATCGACAAAAATCCACAGTGAGCCTAGTCTAGTCAAATTTATCGAAGACTGTACAATTATTTCCTTCCACAAATTCCTTATTCATTTTCCTTAACATTAAATCGATAATATACATACATTTTATATCAAGAGATAATTTAGCATTAATTAATTAAATAGTAATTAGAAAAATTAAGTTCGAGTCCACAAACTTACCAGAATTATGCTTATGAACAATTATTAAGGAGCTTTCTCTTTTCCATGATTGGAAATGGAATCTCTCGTATCTCAATCTAGAAATATTAATTTTAATTAAATCAGTTACTCAACAATTATAGTTACACATTTAACCATTAACAATTGTTATTCAATCAACTTAACCCTTGCCACAAATATAACTAGACATCGGATTTCTACAATAATGTCCTCATACAACCGAGTATATTTATATACTTAAGTGTATATATATATATCTAATTCTCAACAATTTTTATACTATTGGAATTTACCACTCATTACCATGCCATCTAAAAATTTAACAGCAACTACATCCTTAACCATTAATCCCATTCAAATCATCGTGCAATCACATTAAAATGACAATTGAAATTAACATCTCTACTTCATTTAATTATATATTTTTTTTCTAGCTCATAAACATTCAAAGCAAAAGAACCTTTGCATGCCAAATTTCTCCCAACAACATTAAACTCAATCTTATTATTCAATATATTACCAATGTGCAAATTATAAGATTATCCTTAACAAGTTTTTCCCTAAAACATCCATGCATTTAAGCTCACCATTAAATCCAAAAGAAAATTTAAACTACATCTATGGCATTATCCATTACTTCCAAAAATTCTCCATTCCAGCATAAAGATTAGTTAAATTAATCTATTTCCAACTCAAAAATATAATAAATATGAAAATCCATTTGAGATATACTTACATGCATTCAAAGATATCAAATAAAATAACCAAGTTTTTCCCTTTTGCCTTCAATGGTTTTTCAGTAGTAACAAGGAAAGAGAAAAACATTTCCCCTCCCTCCCCACTCACTTACTTTCCTTTATTATTTTCTTTTCCTATAATCATTAATATTTCTTTTTCTTTTATTTATTTCTCTTACATATAATAATTATCCTATTATAATTATTAATGATATCACTATATATATTATTCTCATACTCATCCACTAACCCCAAAAATGGACTATTTAATTAAATAGTCCTTACAACTATTTCTTTTTCTTATTAAACCATCTCTTTTAATTTTTTATAATTTATTATATATTCTAATTACCAATTGTTTCAATAATATATATTTAGTATATACATATCATCATAATCTTCTACTATGAAAACCTATATAAGCAATGGCGTATTTATTAAGTCCTTTAATCAAATTCTACTTTGCCATTTAATAATAATTATTATTTCTTTCTCATAATTAATTAAGTCCCTAACAATTAAAATTATCAATTTAATATTCAATTAACTACTAAAGTAACTCCCAAAATTATAATATTAATACTTTTAAACTCGATACACTAACGCGGGGTACCAAAAGTATATTTCTCGATGCTCCCGACTTACAGGATGTTACATGGTGGCTCTAGGAGAGAAGCCTATTTGTAATTACATAGTGGAGTTACCCCTTGAAGACTTTGAGGAGAAAGAAAATGATCAAGAAAATAAAGGTGTTGAGGGATCAAATTTGAAATTTATTGAAGTGGTGCTGAGTGCTAGGATTAGAAAGTTAAATATGAAAAGAGATTGGAGATTAATTGGAGAGGTAAAGGATGGGAGAATGGTAAAGAAAAAGAAGGGATGTGAGGAAGGTTCTTTAATATGTAGGTATGAGAATTATTGTGGTTTTACTCAAAATAGATTAGGTAGAAGGAACAGTTTGAGGAGTGCAACATAAAAGGAAGGAAGAAGTCTCTTTGACAAATAATGATAGGTAGGGTAAAAAAGAATATTGAGGACATCTGTATTTGGAATGTTCCTATTGAGGTTGTGTAAATAAATATTAATGTGCAAGAATTAAGGATTGTTGTTGAAGGTTTGAGTGGCTATCCTCTAATAGCAACCAAGGAGCCATTAAGGTCATATCATGAAACTGTTAAGGGATAAGGTCCTCTCTAACAGTGGAGTACTTAAGAGAGCTTAGGTTGAATAACAACCCATATTTTATCTTTCTAACAGACATGATGAACAAAGAGGATAAGTTGGAGGGGATTAGGAGGAGGTTGTTTATGGATGAAGGTTATTATGTGAATCTTGAAGGTTCAAGTGGAGGTTTGGCAATTTGGTGGAACAATAGTGTTCAGACGAAAATTATTAGGAGTTGCAAAATTTTTTTTGAAATTGAGGTAACAAGGATATAACGTGATTACTATTGTAATTTTTTTTTTATGTTTATGGTCTTTATTGTTTTGGTGATAGAGAGAATTATGGAGTGTAATTGCTTTGAAGTCTAAAAATATTTAGGGGACTTTAATGATATTCTTTATTTACATAAGAAAGAAGGGGGAAATGAATGAGACATGAGGAAATTTATCGTGTTCAGAGAAATGTGGAAGAGTCACAACTTATTGACCTTGTTTATAGAGGGCTTTAATTTACTTAGGTTAATAAGAGAGAAGGGGACTTGATTAGGGAGAGAATTGACAGAGTTCTCGTTAACTTAGATTGGATAAAAATGTCCTAGTTTGTAGGTGGTAAAATTTCCCATTACGGGATACTATCATGCCCTTTGGCATGTGATATAGAACCAAGAAAGCGTAAGGCAATAAGAGTGTTCAAGTTTGAAATCATGTGGTTAGAAAAGTAAGAATGTGAATGGATCGCTATTGAAAGATAGGGACAAAAATTTAATGTTTCTAAAGCTTTTCAAGTGGTGCAAAAATTAAAAGCTTGCAAATAAAAGTTAATTGATTAGAGCAAAAGACTTTTTCCCTAATAGTATACCTTTTATTGAAGAATTGACAAAAAGGATTGCTAAAATTCAAGCTAAAAATGCATTAGAGAAAGACTATCAATTGGTGTAGAACTCTAATTTTACAAATGCATAATGTATGGGAATATGGGGAGCAATATTGGTTTCAAAGATCGCATGTTAAGTGGCTGAAACATGGGGATGAGAACACAAAATTTTTTCACCAAAACACTATGCAGAGAAGAATGACAAATAAAATTATAGGCTTAAAAGTAGATGCTGGGTGGATTTATTATGAAGTGACAATTTAGAGAGAACTTGTTAGATTTTTCAGTGAGTTGTATTGTTCAGCTAGAGATAGGGAGTGGGAGAATGTACAGGAGGTGGCATATAAGGTGGTGACATATGATATGAATGAGCTATTAATCAAGGAAGCTACAAAAGAAAATATTTTACTAGCTGTTTTTTTCAAATGGGTAATTGAAAGTATTGGTGTTGGATGGTTTTGGAGGGGTGTTTTATAAAATTTTTTGGAGTATTTTTAAAGATAGTATATGTCTTTATGTCAAGTGTTTCTTTTGAGAAGGGAATCTATCAAGAGAAATTAATTGTACTAAGGTGGTGTTAATTCCAAAAGTGCAGAAATTGGAGGAACTGTGGCAATAAAAACCAATAAGTTGATATAATTAATTTACAATACCATTTATAAGGTATTTACGAATAAAATGTAGATGGTTAATAATAGATGTATCTTTCAGATTCAGAGTGCATTCGTGGAAGGAATGCAACACCCCTTACCTGGCTCGATCGCAGGGTCTAAGCAATAGGATGCCACATTCGTTGCCGGAGCAACTGCTGTCAAATAATCAGAAAAAAATCATTCAAGCATTCAATCATATCATAAAACACATTCATATAATGACACACAATCAAATTTGAGCCTTAATTGAGACTACAAAAGCTTTTTTGAGTTGATCCTAGCATGGAATAGGACCAAATTGCAATATTTTCAAAATTTTAGATCAAGTATCGATACCCTTGTCTAGGTACCGATGCCATATTGAGCTTTAATTTTTAGAAAAATTGATTTAAAATAGATGTATCGATACCAGGTATGAAGTACTGATACCCTTGTCAAGGTATCGATACTTTATTTTTGAATCGAAACTATTTATGTAACACCCCAAACCTGGCCTAGACGTTATGGTCGAATCTGGCGATGTCACATGGAATGGAATTTGAAATCGAAGTTATCAAGTTAAAGCAGTTTCCGTTTATTAGCTTTTATTTATCTTTAGTCCATTTCAAAACTATTTTCTTGTTAATTTGATTCGTTTAAAAAGATATTCTGTAGTGGAAGCTTTTAAAACCGTGATATTTAAAGAAAATCGTTTGCGTTTAGGAAAAACATTGTATGTAATAAAATCGAGTTTTTGTTGCAGTTCTAAAGTTTATGAAAACAGTTAAAATCCAAAACCATGGCAAACAGTCCAAAAGTCCCAAATTACATAAAAAATACCCCAGAAAGCAAATAGGAAATAAAACCACAAGTGAAATTAAAATCGTTCACTCGACATGTGGTCAACATTGAGTCCTCCGTTGCACCGATCTATCTAAGTCTGGGGATTACCTGTACAGATGAAACAAAAAGGGGTAAGTTTATGTAAACTTAGTGTGTAATCCCCAAAGAAGTCATGCAAACAATCAAACAACAGTTATCAATCAAATATAGTCTGGGGCCTAAGCCCATTACAGATTCAGATACAGTTTAGGCGTTAGCCCATTTAGATTTAGTTTTTGATATAAATTAGGGCCTTAGCCCATCTCAGATACAGTATGCATACAGTACAAAAATCAGTATTCTACCCACTAGCCTTTACACACCATCTCTGACCATCCCTACACACCATGTGGGGTTTAAAACACTACCTAACCCTACATACCAAGTCGTACTGAATGCGGCACTTATCAAAAATATTGCAGCTGAGTTGCCAGATATTAGGCATGAAAGCCTTTCAGTACACTTCCTTCAATAGTCAATCATCCCACCCCAATGCAGATTCAACTAAACATGCTCAATGCAGATATACCGAAATATATGTTTACATGTTAATATTCAGTTATTAGTCATACATACAGATCAGTAAGCATGCATAAATTTAACATGCTCAATATATACATTGTATGTTCAGATCACACTATTTAGGGTCTAAGTAGCTTTTATCGACCCTACAGTAGGTTCACAGTCGACTTGGGCGACCCGAGCAACCCTATGAAACGTTTTAGCTAAATAGGCCCACACGCCCATGTGGTTTGCCAGTGTGGGCCCACATGCCCATATTGGTCTTGTCTTGTGTGGATCACACGGCCTTGGCCAAATTACCATACGCCCGTGTGCACTACTTGTGTGGACCCACACACCTATATAGCCCACATGACCCAATTTAGTTAAGCCCGTGTGTCGCATACGGCCTACTTGGCCATCACACGGCTGTGTCTGGCGCACGGTCGTGCCTTCATCGACCACATGACCATGTCATCCACACATGGCCTACCACACAGGTGACCATATGCCTATGTGGTGTCGACAGTTTGAAATTTTGGCTTTCACCGCATCTCATTTTTTGCGTTTTTGAATACACACCTGGTTTGTTTTTTGCAGCTAAGGCAATCCCGAGACAACCAGAACCTATAATTGACACACCAAAGCTCAAGATCAGACTTAAATCACAGTTAATTCAAAACTACATAATCAACAAAAATGTCATTCGAACACCCAACACTTACCCCAACTCTTCGTACAATCTTGATTATAAATCCGCAAGAGGAGTGATCCGAACTTCACGATTTGCTGCTGCCAAAACAATAGATATACCTAAGTCCCGATAGGGAAAAAATAGTTACAAAATGCTTAAAAACTTCACTTACCACTCGAACGATGGATAACGAAAACTCAAAACGCAGGAATTCGACAGCAAAATCAGTAGAATTGGAAAAAGAACAAAATTTTGGGAAAAGAAAGAAGAGGAACTGACGTCAACTATTTTTGGGAAAGAGGGGAAAATTTTTGAAAAAAAAGAAATTAATTTTGAAAACAAAAAGGATTTTATCAGGCTAACTTCCAAATCCCATATTTTTCTCCCACTAATCCCTACTACCAGAAACCCTACTCTATCGAAACTCTACAAGCCAACAGAGCAAAATTAATTGCAATCCTGCTTGCACCACAACTCAAACACAAGACCTTCAGCAAACTAACACTCAACTAAACCACTAGACTAGCAAGCCCATTCTGATATGATTCTACCAATAATGAAATATATTCAGTAAGTATAAAGCTTAAGTCAGAAAAATACCAAAATTTGCCAAAGATAAGGCTTGAACTTGAGACATCTTACACACACCCAGAACACTTAACCATTGAAGCAAATACAAATTTTAAGTCACATTTCCATAAAAGCTGAAATAAGAATTTTGGGGCGTTACAATTTAAGTTCAACGTTTAAGAAAAAATTGAGGAAAAGTACTAAGTACCAATACTTGTACCAAGGGTATTGATACCTTAGTACCAAATATGTCAAAAACTTATTTTGGTCTCTTTTCCATGCCTAAACAAACACAAACTTAATTGGTGCTTAAAAGCACACCACAACCCTACACAAAATCAATTCATGGCATACTAAAACACCTAAATTCAACAATTCCTTAATCAACCAAACATTAAATATCAATTAGACACTTAATCATGTCATTTATACCTATGAATTCACAAACCATTTAAGCATGCTTAACCATTCATTTCTATCATTTAAATCAAACCATTTCACTTCCAAAATTTGTCATTCATATGCTTCATCTATAGCTTAACTTGATACCAACATATACACTTATATATATAACCATTGACAAATCCCAAAATCAATCATTAAAAAAGGTTCAAATCAAACTATCATCCAAATTAACACACACATGTTAACACCTATGCACATCTCAAACCATTTGTCAAGCATACTTATTCAACAAGAAAATTAACATGGTCAAAATCATGTTTCAATCCCAAAACTACTCAACTATAATCACTTTCATGTTGTTATCATTTCATAATACATACCTCAAATATGCTATTCAAGCATTTCCATTTCAACTAATTACAACACATTTCATTTCATGCATTTACCTAATTTCAAGCGATAACTGTAATAGCCCATTTTTCAATAGTGTCAGAAACAATTATTTCGGGACCACAATTTTGACGAGTTCAGTCCTGAAATTTCTAAAAGTTTCGAGGGTTTAAAAGGGAAATTAACCGCTTTTATTTGGTAAAAGACGGTTGGTGCCCATTTTATATGATTATGTTATTATTATTTAAATTTTTAATATTTAAAAACATGTTAAATTATCTAACAAAAGGAAAAGACAAAAGATATTCATTCTCATTTTTCATCCATTATCGAATTTCCACCATTTTCAACAAGAATGAAAAGTTTCAAGCTATCAAACCTTCGGCCCTCTTTCATGGTAAGCAAATCGATTATGTTTCTTATAACTTTTGTTTTTGAGATCATTTCAACTAGGTCCAACTAACCCGTATCTTTGATTTCAAAACTGTTAAAGATTTTAAAACTTGCCATAGATGAATCTTAGATGTTTTTGAGATAAAATGGTAGATTTGGAAGCTATAAAATGTTTAAGACTATTTTATAAAGTGATTTTTACTAATTTTAAACATAAGTTCTAAATTATTAATATCTTGAAATTGATATGTAATTTGGAAAATTTTTTATAATAGGTGGTTATAATTAAATGTATTTGAAGTTGGTTTAAATTTTTACTAGATGTATTTTTTATAATAAGTTGGAAAAATTTCATATGTGATAAATATCCATATTTTCTTAATGCTTATATGATGTAGTGTATATGGCTTACTTGATAAGATGAACGGAATAAATAGAAAGTACTAGAGGTATGAATAAAAGTCATAATGTTATGATACGAATGAAAATGTCCTTGTCTTGATTTGGACGTCGAGTGTTGATGAATGCTAATGATATATAATTTTTATAAGATAAAGGATTATAATGAAATGAACTTATCTATGTTAAATTGTTGGACTGAATTATATGATTGTAATGATATGTACATGATGATGCATGAAATGAATGTTGTGATTGTGATGCAAATATCTATGTTTGTTTGGCCTTATATGATGTCATGAGCATGAATTAATTTAATTAAATGAATGGATAAGTAAAGCTATCTAGAAAACATAGAATGTATGCATAAGTATATTGTCTAAATGGGACAATAGGAAAATTTGTGTAAGCCAACATGAATGTTGCATTGCCTGAATGAATGACATGATTTTGATGATGTTGCTATGATGATGGAAGTTGTGTCATATGTGTATGTATAAGAAAGTCGAGTTAGAGGTCCTACAACCCCTCCCCCTTATCGAAGTGGTACTTATAATGGAATTTCATGAGATTTGTATTGAATAAGTTTCCGGTTGAGAACCTAAAGAGTTCAGTGATAGAATAATTATAAGTATGATCAGAGATTGAAAATGAGCTGATAAGTAAAGTCAGAGTCAGTAAAGTATCGGATTGATATAAAGATTATTGGAATTATGCACTGTCCCAGTTAGAGAAGGAAATTCTCTTTGGTAAATCGAATTACTCAGGTGCAAGGTCGAGAAAGTGTAAATCAAAATTTATTCAGAACTGACCTTCTTTAGTGAATGGTTTAATATGAAATTTGTGATGGCAGAACTAGTTGGGGAAATGATATTTGAAATGTGAACTATCTGAGTGTGACAGTTATGACTAGACAGATTTAGTAGTCTCTTTTGAGATGTTCTATGTGTTTACCCGTTCTCAAAAATATTTCTATGGCTATTGATCTTTTGAAGAAATTCTTGTTATATGGGAATGTCTTCTAATTCTAGTGTTGGATGAAAGCATTGGTAGTCTGACTGGTTTATAATTTATATTGCTCTATTTCATCGGGTATTCTATTCCATTTCGTCTGATAAGAATTGATGAGAGAATACATATGATATTATGATTCTGTTTCTTCTACTTGATGCTTCATCTGATATATATGTATGGGAAGATATATTGTTCTTGTTATATTTGATTCCAGTGGGATTAAATGATATTTTCTTTTGGACTTTCATTCTCTAAAGAATTATCGGAGTATTCTGTATTTTCTCTATGAGTTTGGTTTTCGATTCTCCGGCATAGTATCGTATCTTGGATTTCTTTATTTGGTTTTCTTGTTATCTTTGTTCTATAATTTGTCAATTATGACTCATGTTCGAAGTACGTTCTTCAACTCGTGATAATCATGTCAAATATGACTATACTTCTAATTTGATCTTGATAATGTGGTGATTTTAGTATTGGGATTTTTTTTTCTAATTTCTGTGTAAGGATTTGACATCAGTAAAGGCATATGTGATAAAAGCGCGAGTTTCAGTCGGTATGGTGAATTATTTATTTGAAAGATTTCATGTGACAATTAGTCAGGATTATTTTTCTCAAGTCTGATAATATAATTTCATTTTTGTACTGATAAAAGAGTAAATAGTTTGAACGAGAAGTGTATATTTATTAGAAAGAGTTGGATATTAGTTAAAGTCACTACGAATGATAAGGTTTTCGTCTTGTGAAAGCTAAAAAGTTTATTACATGTTGACAAAGTTTGGATAGATGAGAATATTGGTAACCGAAGCGTCTGAACTAGACTAGTCTACATTGAGTAAAGACTTCCTAACTTTCAGTAATGTACCATTGTATGAATTGTGATGTGTTTCAAGACAATGAGGTAATGTGATAGTTTAGAGCTTTTGATGTTACATAAAATCGGAGTTGTTAAAGGGGTTAAAGTCGAGCATTGGAATCTATCAAAATTATCCTTGTCAGTGTTGATATTGGGATGGAAATGAGAAGGATTATTCTTGAGGCCATATCAGAATTAATTCCATAGCAGAAAGAGGAAAATGTGATGTGTCCTATTGTTAAATGTTTAGCGAGATCTATAAATCATATCTGTATTGAATGAATTCCTACTCATCAGATTCATGGAATTTTAGGTCTCTTTGATTGTTGGATTTCTTGGAATTCCGGTCTCCATTAATCAAGTCAAGATCCGAGTTTTATGTCATGATATCATGGGAAACTGAGAAGGGTTGAAAATTTAAGAACAGTTGAGAGTTGAGACTGTAAGCTTTCAGATCATATGAGAAATTAAAGAGATGTATTGGAGGTACAGCCTAAGTGAAAGTTCTTCGGCACCGAATATGAGATTAAAAGTGAAGACCACTTTTCTGGTAAGATTTTCGGGGACGAAAATCCCTAAAGGGGGGGAGAGTTGTAATATCCTGATTTTGGGCCTAGTCGGAATAGCAGTTTCATGACCACAAAATCCGAGATAGAAATAATTATTTTATGATTATTTTGAGGTCTATGATATGATTGCATGATTGTGTGAAAATTTCGTGAAGAAATTTTATGCATAAAGTGCTTAAATTGAAATTAGGGACTAAATCGAATAATTTGTAAAACTTGCATTCTAGAAGTTTCTAGTATGAAATTGTTTTGAAATATTAATTAGGAGGTCTTAAATAGAAATTTTACCAATTTCTAAGTCTATGGACAAAAATTGGACATGGTTGGAATTTTTGGAAAGTTTAGTAGTAAGGGCATTTTGGTCATTTAAGGGTAAAATGAATTAAAATACAAAATTAAAAGCCAATTTCGCTCATCTTCAACCCCATGGCCGAATATAGCAAGGAGAAACCATGGCTATGGTTTTTAAAGCTTCCAAGCTCGATTGTAAGTCTGTTCTAGCCTCGTTTTTAATGATTTTTACATTTTTTGAGTCCCGGTAGCTCGATTAAGCTTATGCTAGCAATAATTCAACCTAGGGTTCATATTTGGAAACATACCCATAGGTGAAATTTGTGTATTTTGGTGCTTTATGATAGAATATGAGGTTTTAAATTATGTTAGACAACTTGTACTACTCGGTTTTAAGTGAAAACGAGCAAAAGGGCTTAATCGGTAAAAATACCTAATAGTCATAAGTACATGTTAGAGTGAGAATTTGATGTTACCATAGAAGGGAAAAATGATCAGCATGTCATAAAACATAAGAAAATAGGCTGAAGTTTAATTTACGAGCTTTGGGGAAAAAGTGTAAATATGCAAAAGTTTAGGGGCAAAATTGTAATTTTGCCAAAATATGATTTTGGGTCAATTTGTATAATGTGAGTCCTAATTAGACTATATTTTAAATGATAGAGCAAGGAAAACTAAAATTCGGGCTAAAATGGGGAAAATACCAAGTTGTGGACGAAATGGTAAAAGTAGCCATTTTCGCATACGAGGTAAGTTCATATATAAATGTTGGTAACATAGTTATTATTTTAAATGTTTTAATGTTATTTAAATGATATGATAATTATTATGAAATATTATACTGTGATAATTGTTTGTTAATATGTCAAATTATGTGATATACTTGGAAAATGTGAAATACTACCGAGTATCGGTAACGGCATTCCGTAGAAGATGGTTGAGACACATGATCGGAAAAAAGGTCCCGTTGAACCTTAGGAATGGATTAAGATACAAGTGACATGTCACTAGGATATTTGGGCATCCGAACTCGTTGAGTTGAGTCCGAGTTCACTTATGGATGCGAATGTCCGAACTCGTTGAGTTGAGTCCGAGTTCGAGAGATGTAACTAGGCATCCGAGCTCGTTGAGTTGAGTCCGAGTTCACTTATGGATGCGAACGCCCGAGCTCGTTGAGTTGAGTCCGAGTTCACTTATGGGCGGGTTACATGGTAGCTTGGCTACATACATGGCACTTATGTGCAAACTTTCCATGTATCCGAATTATATTCCGATGTGTTCAACGGGTAAAATTCTACTCAAATGGAAGAATACTCGAGATGAAAGGGACGTATTGGTAAGTGTTGTGAAATGAATACTTTGAACAGGTATGTACTTAACCCTCGGGTTGAAAACTCGATATAACAACAATATGGTAAGATGATAAATGAAAATGTGATATGAATGTCTCGGTGATGATTATGAAAATGATGTTTTATGTTTGCGTATATAGTTGTGTTACTTGCTATTTGCATGTGAGCTTACTAAGCATTTATGCTTACTCCCTCCTTTTCATTCCTTGTAGTGTTGACAAGCCAGCTCGGAAATTGGGAACGGTCGGAGGCACACTCACACTATCCGTATACCATCTTGGCATAGTCATTGAAACTCTGTACAATGAGATATCTGATTCGTAATACACAGAGGTCAGAGCAGTTGAACCCTGAAATAGGGGAGACTTTAACTAATAAACTGTACTAATTTCCTAGACCAAAAATTCTATAAAAATTATTAAATAGATATATGAGTCTAGTTTTAGGGAAAATTTACAGAATTGGATTTCGAGTTTTGGAACTCGAGATATGAATTTTTAAGCGACTATGACGCAGATTGCTAGCTTGACTGAAAATTTTAAAAATAAATTGTTTGAGCTGTTTAAGTAATGAATTAAGTCTGTTAATACCTCGTGTTCGACTCTGGCGACGGTCTCGGGTACGGGGCGTTACATGGTTTGCTTGAAAGTTAAAGAAATGGCAAAGCTTAATTGGTAATATGCATGTGAATTTAATTGTGGTATGAAATGGTGTAAGACTTGGTTTGAATGGTATTTGATTTGAATTATTGATTTATTGGCGCCAATGAGGGCAAATTGGTTGTTTGATAAAATGATTAGGTGAATTGATGTTTTTGAATTGGGAATAGACATGTTTTCGTGTTGGTTTGAATAACATGAAATGACATTTTAGGTTATTTGGTTTGATTGGTATGCAAATTACTTAAAATAGGATATTTATGTTGCATACGGGCTACCACATGGCCGTGTGTCACATACGGGTGATTGGCACAACCGTGTGCTACATGTTTAGGGTGAATTTTAGTACACATAGCCACAGGTTGTTACATGGCCTGGCAACACAACCGTGTGACCCTATATTACATGTAATTAGGTTATTACATGATTTGAGGACACGGGAGTGTGGCCTTGCACCATGCAGCATTAGGCTGTCACACGGCCTGGCCACATGATCATGTGACCCTTTTTTTGAATTTATGCCTGTTAATTTGTAAATGTTTTAGATTGGTCTCGATTTTAGTTTCAAATTTGCTCAAAGGCTTTGGTAAGCCTGATTAAGACTTGGTTTTGATTGTAATGCATGCTTAACATGTAATTAGTTTATATTTATTGATTATTGTGTATTATTGAAGAAATTGCTTGTGAATGTTCCAGTTTACTATGTAGCATCCTATATCTTGGGTCTAACAGCTAGATCGAGTATAGGGTGTTACAATAACCTTATTCGGGTTATCATATACCACGATCATCACAAGCTACCAAAACTCAACATTGGCATTTATAACTTTTTGTACAAATACTAAAACACTTATAAGCATTAGACTCACATCCAAACATCCTAGACATACATGCCACAATTGAAATTCAAAACATTTATACATCTATCGATTAGTATGGGATAGTATGAGCTCCAAACATTGATTCGGCTTGACACGTCCCGCAAAACAATCTACAAGGAAATGGAAAAGTAAACGGAATAAGCATATTGTATGCTTAGTAAGTTCATAGGCATTAAATGACAACTTACCTCAATTTACAATTTAATATGATAAACTAATAGCTTCTCTATTTTTGCCTAACATAACAACACAGATCAACAAAGTGAGTTCAACATTTATCATATGATTTAGAAATTCAAACATATAACACTTCAATTCACTTATTTAATCAACATTTAATCAATTCACTATCATATTCATATCATTCCACCTATATAAAAAAAATACATCCAATTTCAATTTAATCTTAATTACTATGTCATTTCATTATTCAAATTCTGAGTCGAATTCATTGATTCATCACATTTTCATATCGACCGTCTGGGTTCGTATAATAAGTTCGCATGACCTTTCACCTGCTATCAATATTCGTTTATCGCAATATGTATTTGTATTATTAAATCACAATATCAACCCAATTCTAATATCATATATCCAATTTACATTTTATATCCCTATTAACCTGACTCGGACTCAAACAGATATACGAATCCAATCAACACACCAATTTGACACCTAGTGTGTTATCGAACAATTCTGAAGTAAATAAGTTGCGCCTTATGCTTATTGGTATAACCAACGTACAAATGTACCTTGCACTAATCGACCATTAGTCGAAGTAACCCATACTCGACCTATCTTATGGCATGCAAATTATATCGGGCTTTGTCCAAACAATTAATAGGGTAATAACCATTCAATTTTCAATAAACAGTCAATTCACCATTTATCATATTCAATTCATCAATCAAATAATCATTTCATTCATATAATAGCATGAATCATCTTAATTTCAAGCCAATTTCTTAATTTCACTAAGTTACACTACTTTTAATTTTATTCAATTTAACCCTCTATCTCAAAAACTAGTTAAATCTTTCGCAATATAATTCAATCAATCATAATTAGCCATCTTCATCTAATTTCTCAAATTACAATTCATAATATTTAATTTATCAGTTCTTTACGATTTAGTCCATATATCACCTTTTGTACTGAATTGTAAACATTTCAAACTACTACTAAACATATACAAATTCATAAATAAAATATACAACAATCTAAATACAATCATACCATATGAACTTACCTAGTTAAATCAACAAACAAGTTGAACTTTAAGGACTATTAAATAATTTTTTCCTTTCCCTGATTATTTCTGATTCAATCTAATTTCCAATTTATTTAATAATTCAATTTAATTTATCAGTTCCAAACATCTTATATCACCATATTATAAGCATATGTCAGTCCAATTTATTTATTTGAATGCCCTAAACTTTTGCATTTTATTAAATTTAGTCCTTAAAACTGGAATTGCCATATTTTTCAAAATTGAGCTTCAATTTCTAAATCAATCTCAATTACATCATTTTAAGACCCTCTATCCTCCATAATTACATAAACTTTATACCAATTTTGAATTATTTATAATTTAGTCCCTATGTTTAAAACTAAGAATTTTCACTTTACAAATTCGTCTTTTTTTTCATATCTAAGCTTAAAATCTAACAATTTATCACCAATTTCATCAAGAACTTATCAATGGTAGTTTTTAGAAACTTTAACAATTTTGCAAATAGGTACACGGGTTAGCTAAATCAAGCTCCCTAGACCTCAAAAACATAAAAGTTACAGGAAAAGACTAAATTGACATACCATGCAAAAGAGCTGAATGTTTGAAGCATTATGAATGGATTCCTAGGTTTCTTGATTTTTTTGGTGGAAAAGAATGATGAGCAACGATGTTCCTTTCTTTTCACTGTTATTTACTTTTGTAACAGCCCGGTTTTAGCTAAATCAGAACAGTGGTTTCAGAACCACAAATCTGAGGTCAAAAATTATTTTAATATTATTTGTGGTGTTTATAGCATGTGAATATGTATATTTGAAAATTTTGTGAGATAATTTTATTGTTTAATAGCTTAATTTGAGAAAAAGGCTAAATCGCGTAAAATACAAAAGTTGCATTCTATATGTTAAAAGTGCCTAATTTTCATGGCTTATTAAATGTGAGGTCCTTATGTTGTAATTAGACCATTGATAGTGGAGATGGACATTAGTGGGCATGCATTATGTGTTTTTATATGATGATATTAAAGGTTATAATTGTAAATGGTTTAATAATGAATTAATAAGTTTAATAAAATCATTTTAGTCCATCTTTTCTCATCTAACCGATTGAAGAAGATAAAAACACCATGGATGGAGCTTCAAATATTCATCCATAGTTTAACCTTGCATGTAAGTTCATTTTTCATTCCGTTTTTTGATGATTTTTACATTTTTGTTATCGTTGTTTTGAGTACTAGCTAGCCCATACCTTAATTTCTAAAATTTTTGATGATTTTGTGAAATGCTATTGATAAATCCATGAGTTTTATGATGTTTGATGATGAATTATAAAAGCTTAGTGCTTGATATACATGTTTTGTAAAGTGATTTTGAGTAAAAATGCATATTCGGGGTTAAATTGAGAAAAGTGTAAATTGAAGGGTTAAATTGTAAAATAAAAGAGATTTTTGGCCTGCTAATGGTCCCTATAAAATTCGGTCAAGTATGGGTTTAATTGAATTTCATGAATTTTATGTTTTTATGAAATAGGGACTAAATTGAGAAAATGTGAAACTTTAAGGGGTAAAGGTAAAAATGCTCAAATAGGTATTTTTGGATGAAATTGAATGAATTTGTGATTAAATGGGTTAATTTTGAATACATATAGAACAAGAAAGAAAGAATTCAGATTTAGATTAGGGAAAATCGAAGGTTATCGAGTAATCAATCTGATTCGTTAATTCTGAGTACGAGGTAAGTTCGTATGTGATAAACATTGTTACAGTTATGTTTTTAATGCTTTAATAATGCATAAATTATGAGTACTATTGCGTACAATGGCAAATTGACTATGTTTGGCACTTAGTGTGCGTTTCGAGATAGCTTCAGCTATATATAGCACTTAGTGTATGAGTTGGAATAGCTTAGGCTATATGTGGTAGTAAGTGTGCGATACCAAGATAGCTTCGGTTTAATGTGATGGCACTAAGTGTGCCATATCGTTATAGCTTCGTCTAATCAGTTTTGCACTAAGTGTGTGAGTTTCTTGAGTATTGAAAGATTTTTGGATGGATTAACGTATTGAACAAAAAGGTGAAAATATAATAAATAAATACGAGAGTGTATAGGTACGTACGATACCTATGTGGTAGTTGATACTATGTGTACGAAGCTTGATTGATTTGTATATATATGATAAATGGTCAAGGGTTAGAATTAAGTGATAATATGTGACTTATTAAGTGTTTATTAACTAATTATTTGAATAATATGAACTGTCAATGGTCAGGAAACATTATCAGACTATCGATCATATTGTTGGTACTTTTGAAGCTTTGTATACATGGTATATGGCATGTATAGGCTAGTGAGTTAATGGTATGTTTTGAGATTGATATAGCCATGTGATTTTGGCTTGCTTTTGTTCAAAATGTTGATATGTATTTGGTCATTTAAGTTGGCTTAAATTATGTGATGTATATAATGTCCTAAGTGTGGGCTTGATTGGAATGGTTGTGTGGATGCTCTTTTGGATAGTTATAAGTTGTGGAATTATTGCTTGGAATTTGGTATATTTTGGTACGATTTGAGGATAATGAATTGATAAGTTTGAGAAGCATGAATTGTTTGATAAAAAGGTGAGCAAATGCATTTAGAAATTATGTAAACTTGATGCTTTTTGCATATGGATTTGTGTAGTGAATTGAATGGTTATAGATTTCATGATATGTGTGTGAATTGTCATGTTTTGGCTGCCTATATGTGTATTGAAATGATATCATTTTGATGGCTAGATGCGAATGAGAAAATGGTGGCAAATTGGCTTTATAAATAGCCTATTTTTGTCCACACGGGTAGAGACATAGGCGTATGTCTCAACCGTGTGTGACACACGGTCGTGTCTCCTCTAGGGTACCCTTTTGAATTAAGACAGTATATTCTACAGTTTTGACACGGTCTAGACATACGGTCATGTCTATTGGCCATGAGGCACACGGGCTGGCACATGGCTGTGTGGTCGGTCGTGTGACCCAAGTCAATAACCTCTCTAGTTTTCCCACGGCCACAGCACACGGACGTGTCTTCGGCCGTGTGGCACAAGTTAGTATGTATGTCCTGTTTTCACACTACCTATGATACAGGTGTGTCTGGTGACCGTATAAGGCACACGGGCGTGTGACTCTTATATGTTTGAAAATTTTCTAAGTTTCTCAAAGTTTGCAAATATTATCGGTTTAGTCCCGAACCACTTCTAAGCATGTTTTAAGGTCTCGTAGAGCCTTATAAGGGACATTGTGAATGTTTTAATGGATTTTAAGTATGAATGTATAAATGTATGTGAATGAGGTGTGTTATTTGGTAATGCCTCGTAACCCTATTTCTGTGGCGAATACGAGTTAAGCGTGTTGCAACTTTAATGTATATATTTATACATTATAATATTTTAATTAAATTTTTAACATTATTTATAATTAAAATCACACCTATTGACCAGTATATTCTAAAATGGCTTAATTTCCATTTTATACTTTGCTAAAATTGGTATATAAGTCCTTAAGTCTTTGGCCAATTATAAATATATAGTTGTAAACTTTTACAATTTAGTATTTGTGACATAATTAACTATCAATTTGATAAAATTAAAAGACCAAAATTTAATATATTTTTATACTAACTACGTAAATATTAAATAATAATATTTACTAACTCGAACATTGAAAATAGGGTTCTGAAACTGCTGTTTTTGACACCACTAACTTTTGGGTCGTTACAAAAAAGACAAATACATGATAATGTATTGATTGCGTATAAAGATTTCCACTACCTTAAGTTGAAAAAGAAAGGAAGGAAGCATGGAATGGCCCTCAAAGTTGATATGAACAAGGGATACAGTAGTGTGGAATGGGATTTTTAAAGGCAACTTTGAAGAGAATTTATTTTGATGCTAACTTGTTTCAGAGGTTAGGCAAAGGGATCCTCTATCACCTTATTTGTTTGTGTTTTTTTATTGATGTGTTGTCTAGATTAATTAGTACATCTGTCGATGAGGGTAGGTTGGTAGGTTTTATATTAGGTAAGGAAAGCCTCTATTCGTCACATCTTTTTTTCATCGATGATTCATTGCTCTTTATGGAAGACACTACAAGAAATTCTAAAGAGTTTATGGGCATTGATTATGAAACAACGTCGGCAAATGCTGCAAGGCCTAAATACATACTGGGCAAGGATTTTTAAAGGAATATATTTTCTGAATAGTATATTGTTAGAAGCCAAGAAGGGGGCTAGAGCATCATAGACATGGGCGAGTCTTCTGGAGGGTAGAGATTTTTTTAAATAGGACATCAGGTGGCAAGTGATGAATGTTGAAGAGGTTGATATCTAAAGGGATAAATGGCTATAGAGTGGGTTGATTGTAACGACCCAAATTTTAAGGTCATCAAAAAAGTGAATTTTTGGGTCTTCGATTCTGAAAATGAGATTCGTAAATATTTATTAGAAATATTTACGAAGTTAAGTGAAAGGTTAATTAGATTTTAATCAAACACATTTAGCTTAATTAAGGTTAATTTAGTGAAAGGACTAGATTGAATAAAGTGTGAAAGTCTAGTTATAAATTATAGAAAAGTCAAAGGACTAAGTTAGCAAATAAACCTTAAGAGACAAGTGTGTGGTAAGTAAAAATACATATGTAATATTTTAATTGGTACAAATGTATGTATATATATGAATTTACTTATTATATAAGTAAATAATTATATACAGTAAATTATATTAAATTATATAATTATAATATATAAATTGAATAAAGAATGAATAAAGAAAGTAAAAAGAAATAAAACATAAAGAAAAAGAAAAAGAGAAAGAAAGTCATGAATAGCAGGGAAAGAAAGAAGGAAAAAGGGAAAGAAAAAGAAAAGGAAAATTTAGGGTTTTAGAGTTTCAAGCTTAATTGTAAGTCAATTTAATCCCTTTTCTTGTAATTTTGGTGTCTATGGAAGTATTTGAATTATGTTGAAATTTAGGAAGATAGTGAATTTTTAGATGTTGATTAAGTTGAATTATTGAGTAAATTATGAGATAAAATGATAGAAATTCAAGTTAGAAGTGGGAGAAGGATTAAATTGTAAAAAGAGATATAAGTTTTGAAATAGTAGGGATTGAATTGAGAGAATTCTATGATTAATGTTTTATGCTGTAAAATTTAAGAGTTGAATAGTCTAAAGTGATATTTGAATGAAAATATAGGATTTATTTTGAAGAAAAAGAATGGTTATAGTGGAAGGACTAAATTGGAATTTATGTAAAAGCTATATGGAAATAAAAGAGTGTGATATTAAATAACATACATTGATAATTTTAAATATTAAATTTTATGTAGCCAACATAGCATCGGAAACATCATCGAAAAGGGGAAGGAGAAAGTAAACGAGGATATCGAGTAACCTCGAGAATTACGGTTTGTATTTCTATAAACTATGCTTAATAATTTAATAATTGTAATTGCTATTTTTAAATCGTTAGTATGTATGATAAATGATGTGATAGAAATTGTTACTATTTTTGCTCCAAAATGAAATGATTCAAATACCCTATTAACAGTGTCAGGCTAAGTCGAATATAGTTGGCATGCCATAGGATTGGAAGTGTTCAGAGATATTCTGACTATGTGTCGATAAGACACTATATGTGTCGACTACTGTTACTGTTCCAGATTCGTTTTGAAGGGGTACTCTGTACCTGACTGTTACTGTTACCGTTACCTTTATGGTGTATTCTGGCTTCAGTCGATGAAACACTGTATGATATCCTGGTGTGTGGGTTGGATCCGTGTATCTGTCCAGGTCCGAGTTATGTTAATAGGGGTTAATGAAAGTACTAAAGACCGATTGCTATTGATTATGTGACTGTGACTGTTATACGATTTTTGAAAGATACCGAATGATATAAAATGTATATAAAGAATTTCTTAATTACATTTAAGAGCTATAAGTTAAAGGTAAGTGATTAAGCTATTAAGATTATGAAAGTAAAATTTTTGAGTTACAATACATATATACGGCTTATTATTGTTCTAAGCATTAGTTTATAGAAATACCACTGAGTGTATACTCAGCATACGGTTTGTTTCCGTGTACAGGTTAGGTACAAAGTAGATATCGTTTTAGCATCCCAGCCAACTCCCGTACTCAAACACTTGGTGATGTCTCTTATCTTGAGAGATGGCATGTACCTAGGTTATTTTGATGTTAACTTGTTTATAAGTGAAATTAGTGAAAAATGTTAGTAGATAGTTAATGAATGTAATGTGTGTATTACAATATAGTCTTTTTTGAATTGAATTGAATGGTATTTAAGTGCCAATTTTGAAGTAGTTTGTTTAAGGGTTATTAAATATAAGAGTTTGTCTATGGTTTGATGGTTTAATGAGTATTAAGTGTGTTTATCATATTTTGGATTGGTTGAGAGATTGTATTTAAGTTGTTTATTATTTAAGGTTTGCAGGGTTGGAAAATTTGAACTATAAGGTTAATTTTGAGTCCACACGGCTTGTCACACAGGCATGTGATCAGACCATGTGACACATAGGGCTTTAACACGGGCATGTTGATAGGCCGTGTGTCCCCTGCATCCTTAAATGTGAAGCCAGGACAGCGCACGGGCAAAAGACACGGCCGTGTGTCTTGGCCGTATGAAGGACACGGTTTCCAAGCACGGTCGTGTGTCAAAAACATGTAAAAATGGCTTTAAAATGGTGAAAAATCAGTATACCACACGGTCTAGCCACATGGGCATGTGCCCAGGCCGTATGCCCCTCTGATACCTAAAAATTTGCAAGTCAGACTTGCCCACGGGCTGGCCACATGACCATGTCCCAGGTCACACGGGCGTGTGCCTCTATTTTCAAGGAAAAATTTCCAAAGTTGCCAGTTTAGTCCCCAACCACTTCTAAAGCATGTATTGGGCCCTGTAGGCCCATATTAGGGACTTTATGATGAAAATTGAAAAGCATTGATCTGGAATGCTAATTTATAACTCGATTTTGTATAAATGTTAGTGTATAAGTCCGGTAATACCTCGTAACTCTATTCCAGTGAAGGATACGGGTTAGGGGTGTTACATTGATAAGATCATGTGATGTTTTAGATACTCCTTCAGTAAAGGTGTGTGAGATTATTGATATGCCAAATGGAAAAATGAGCTAATTGATTTTTTTTGTCTCTAAATTAGTCCTATAAGAGATTGTAGCTGTGCCTATATATATGCGTGGGGGTAAGGATATGATTATTTGGCCACAGAGTAAATAGGGATAGTATATAGTCAAAAGAGGCTACCATGTTTTGGAAACTCTAGAGAAGAATAAGAGTTCATGTCTCTTTCTCACAAAATTGATGAGTAGGTTTGGAGAATTATTTGGGGAATTAAGGTTCCTCAAAAAGTAAAGCTTTTTTTTATGGAAATGTGTAGGAATTTGGTACCTACATAAAGGGACCTATTTAAGAAAAGAAATCATGGTGCAACCACTAGTTCCTATCTATCAAATGGAGGATTAAACAATGGAGCATGCTTTTCTCATGTGTGGAGATGTTCATGGCCTTTGGTTTGCTTGTCATGTTGGTTACGATGTTGAAAAAGATCAAATATCCACTTTTTATGAATGGCTGATATAGGTGAGCTCCCTTTGCATAAGGAATTCATAAAATCAAACATGCTTTCTCCGTAAAATTACTATGGCTTGTTGGCGGATATGGAAATCTAGATACAAAGTAGTATACTTAAAAGAGAAAAAAAGATGCGATGAAGATTTTTTTAATTTGAAGTAGGTTATAACTAAAATTGATGGAAACAAAGAGGGCAGTGTTAGTAACATAAAGATTCCTTGAAGAGTAAAATAGAAAATTAGATTGGAGAAGACCTGAGCAGGGGTGGCATAAATATTGAAAAAATCCGGTTTGAAAATGGTTTTCATACACAGCAGAAAATAAAAATTTTGAAAATCGACCCAGTTTTTTATATTTATAGCAATAAGCCCTAGACTGAAATCGAACATTTATTTTTGAATAGTTGAATTCTTGCCGCTCTCGACTTTCAACCAAATAATCCTCTGTTATTCTCATACCATGAATTGCTTTGAGTGTGGTCTTGATCAAATCAAATCAAACATAGAAACTAGAAATAATTTTCTTTTCTTTTGGGTGAAAAAAAATTATCATCTCAAATAAAAACCAATAGAATTGTTATTCTGAAAAATAGATTTAATAGCTAAGAAGAAATTCTCTCTATTTTTCAGCAGAGTAACACTATCCTAAAGTTATGTATTTAACCCTACCAATGCCATTTATTTATAGGGAGAGAATGTAGAACCCTTGTTGAATTAGAGAAATTTATTTCAAATAGAAAAAGACTTCCTACTTAGAGTAGGATTAGTGTGGGTGGCACGCCTCAAGTATTCCTACTAGCATTGGCGCCCTCTTCATATTCCACGAGGGGATTTTGGGCCACTCTCACATCAGGTTCAATTACGAATTTTTTTTTACTTTTTAAACCAATACTTTATAATCTGATCCAACCCAATTCTGTTTTTCTATTTTCCAAAATAAAATTCAATATTTTTATTTAATTAAATAAATTTCTCATCCCAATTTTACCTACAGTAAAATTATGACAATTTTACCCCTAGTAAAATTTTCAAGAAAATATATTTAATATTTCACCATTCAACTTGATCATTATGACTGTATGCTTTATTTTCATTTTTGGGCTTTAAAATAGCCCAAATACATAAACTCAATCTTATGATCATTTTTGAGAAATCCTTTTTCATTTCTAAATGATTTCATTTCTTATTTTTCATTTTCATTTTCATTTTCATTTCCATTTTGGAGAAAGCTACATTCATTTTCAAATGATTACAAATTTCCATTTTCATTTTGGAAAAAATCGTAATAATTTTTAAATGTTTCTTATTTCTCCATTTTACCATTTCTATTTGTTTCTGTTCATTTAATTCAACATGCAATTCATTTCTTGTTTCAACGAGCTAGTGGAGGGACTGATTGGACATATGCATTTCAAGCTGAAATGATTTATAATTAAGTTCTAGCTTTTCACCAATTAATTATAAACTCATGTAGTCACGAATTGATTCCACTATAGTATCGTGACTAAGCTCTCCCTAATGACATTCCCTTACGAAAGCAACTTGATCAATGCTCGTCCAATGATCTTGTCATAAGTG
This sequence comes from Gossypium hirsutum, assembly GCF_007990345.1. NCBI lineage: Eukaryota > Viridiplantae > Streptophyta > Magnoliopsida > Malvales > Malvaceae > Gossypium > Gossypium hirsutum. The sequence continues at coordinate 102,010,939 of NC_053425.1, read as the reverse complement.
TGTTACCCTCATAGGATATCCTTAATATTTTTGGGATAATATCTGTTCTCCCAGTATGATCCTATTTTATCTCATGGTAACCATTACACTTTTCTTCATGAAAAGTCAAACACTATCAAATAGTGATCAAGTCATCCATCACAAAGATGAATGACCCATGACCACGTTTAATTTTCATCAACCATAAAATGCCAATGAGAGGATATCATTTACCTAAATTCCACTTTTGTTAATGATGTTACATACTGAAAAAGTCATACACCCAATGAACTAGCTTTCAGTGAACTCAAGCTTTTACTTACACCAATGTGTATAAGTCACGCATACATAGTCTGTCATCCACTTAGGATTTAGGTATGCCACACTATGAATGTTACAAGTTAATAAATCCATAAATGGATTCAAGATCTATTCTTCTTAGGTCCAGTCCGATATACTGTTAGTCTAGTCAGTCACATCTATGTCTTTATCTTCTTGGAGTCATCCACTCTGATGCCCAAGACAAAGCATCTCCCTAACTAGACTTGATAGACGACATATTAGTCTCTCAATCGATTTGGTAATTTTCGATTAGACTAAGGACATGTTTGGGTTCGTCTACTAATATAATCTATCTTTTTGTATCATGATCCGATCACATAATACTGTTTAATATTAGTTAAACATTAGAGAACCGGTTAGCAACATTTGCTTCCATTTTACTTATCATGAAAAAACATGATTGGAAAATATAAAAATTATCAATGTAATTCATGAATAATTTTGTTAACCAATCTTTTCAAAAAATTTCAAGTGCACTTAGATGAAAATACTACACATAGTGCACCAAATCCAACAGTCTCCCACTTGCCCTAGTAAAGTACATGAGCCATGCTTCATTTTCTTGTGCCCCTCCATATGTTTCCCAAAGAGATCTTAGTTAGTTGAGTCTTGGAAAAAAAATCCCCACGGTTTGTCCTCATATGCGATCTTTGACTACATCCATTATTCTGTCAAACACTACCATCTCCTTTATGATACTTTGTATCAATGTGTTTTACCCTTACGTGGTTTCTTTGAGTTTTAGCTATATCCACACTGCTATAATGACATAGCTTTACCATACCTCATATTCAGCCCTCCATAGTGAAGTTTACAATATAACCCTGCTTGACACTTATTCACACTATGGACGCGCCATCTAAGGCAAAGGACAACACAATGTCGATTTCCTCAAATCTCGACTCATATGACAGTCATAACCAGTATATCCAATAGGAGTAAGATCTCTTCAGGAATACACAAGCATAAAATCTCTCGTTCTTCGTAAATACTTGAGTATATGCTTAACTACTTATCAGTGTCTTACTCCTAGATTTGCATGATATCGACTTACTAATAAACCGTAATTTATACATATTTTTTATCCTATGCTCACCCGATTCATGAATGGTTTCTCTTTAGATTTTGTGAATTCGATGCTCTTAATCCTTTAATTTCATGTTTTATACTTAGGAGAGCATAGGAGAGTAAAACGGGCCGAAAACGGATAAAAATGGACCCACGTGGGAAATCAACACGGCATGGACTTTTTCACACGGTCGTGTCCCTTTGGTAGGATTGAAGCACAACTTACACGGTTATACTACATGCCCGTGCCTGTTCAATAGCCTTGAACACGGGCTGGAGTAATCGCACACGGGCGTGTCCCTGCCGAGCCCAAGTATAACCCTATTCGGAAAAGGCCAATTTGGGGGCTCTTAAGCATTCTAAAGCCTATTTAAACACCTAATGAGGCACTTAGAAGGGGGACGCAGAGTAGGAAGTAGGGAATTACTCAAGGAAAGCCGATTGATCCATCTCAAAAGCCGGATTCATCATCAGGATTGAAGATCTCCCTTCAAGTTCCTTCGGGAGTTTTGGGTTTTCTTATGTTTTGTTATCTTTATGCTTTTGAGATCTTTTATTTCATAAGTATGAACTAAACCCCCTAAAAAATTTGTCATAATTAAGCGGAGTTGATTGCACGTCTAGAGATAGGGTGATAAGATTTTATCGGATTAGGGTGAAACCTAATAAGGGAATCCATAGATCGAGTTAATGCAATTCTAGGGTGTTAATTAGAAAGAGATTTCAATTATTCAACCTAAGGTTAGACGTTATTAGTCTCGAGAGAGATAATAATATAACTTAGATATTTTTATGGATCAAGTCAAATGAATAAATCTTCTGATTCAGAGTCAAATAACAAGTGAAGTCTAGGTGGATTTTTCTTTAGGTATTGTCTTAATCAATCGAATTTTCCCAAAATTATTTTCCCAAATTTTCTTTCTGTGCATTCTTAGTTAATAATTAGTTTAGATAACCAAACCTCTTAATTTTTAGGCTAGATAATAAAAAGGAAGTAAATACTAGTACTCGTAGTTCCTTTAGGTTCGACAATTCGGTCTTGCTGAACTATGCTACTGTTCGATAGGTACACTTGCCTTAATCATGATAATAAGTTAGTCTTAAGTATGATTCATTCATAAATCTTTAAAGCCTATCACGAATATCACTTATCAAGTTTTTGGCGCAGTTGCCGGGGAACTAGGATATTAGGAACATTCGTTTTTTATTACTTTAGCCATTTTACTTTTATTGCAATTTAAAATTTTATTTTCTTTTCTAATTCTTCATTTATTTTCTTCTGACAGGTTTTTTTAGTTTATCACCAGAAGAAACCCGTCAGGACCGTTACTGTTTGATAGTGAGCTCAATCGCCCAGTTGGCAGAAATCGAAAGGAAATAAAGCGAAGCTTATGATACATAGAGGAAGAGCACGAGGACGATACTTCAACCACAACCGAGGAGATGGCTGAAAACCAAGAAAATCTGCTACCTCTTGCCATTGTTGTTAATCAGAATCCTGGTCTACGCACTATGTATGATTATGCTAAACCTTCTTTAACAGGAACTGAATCGAGCATAGTTCGACCTGCTGTAGCTGCAAATACTTTTGAACCGAAACCTAACACAATTCAAATGATACAACAATTTGTTCAGTTTGATGGTTTGCAGGACGAAGATCCTAATGCTCACTTGGCAAAGTTTTTGGAACTATGTGATACATTTAAAATTAATGGCATTTCTGATGACACCATTCACCTTCGGTTTTCCCTTTTTCATTGAGGAATAAGGCTAAACAGTGGTTGAACTCATTGCCACGAGGATCAATCACTACTTGGGAACAAATGACCGAAAAGTTTTTATTAAAATATTTTTCGCGGGCTAATATAGCCAAATTACGTAATGATATCTCTTCTTTTGTGCAGATGGATTTAGAAACACTCCATGATACAAGGCTTTCAGCAACCATCGTACCAGCAGAAGAAAATGCCAAACCTTGAGGAGATGCTAACCAAATTCATCTCGGTGTCAAAAACTCATTTTTAGAATACCGAGACGGTACTCAAAAATCAACAAGCATCAATCCAGGAGCTCAAAACTCAAATTGGATAGCTGGCCAAGCTGATTTCTGAATGACCATAAGGTAGCCTGCCAAGTAACACTGAATCTAACCCAAAGGAGCAACTCAACGTGATTTCCATTCAAGATGAGGAAGGGTTAGTTGCAAAACCAAGGCCAGAAATGGTGGTAAGAAAATGTAAGAATGAGGTAGGCCAAAATGACCCAAAGCCGATGAGTACAGAATATAAACCTCGTGTGCCATCCCCAATGCGACAAGGAAAGACCGATCAGACGAAAATTTTGGTAAATTCCTTAAACCTTTAAAGAAACTACATATTAATTTACTGTTTATTGAAGCCCTTTCGCAGATGCCAAACGCAGTCAAGGTTTTAAAGGAGCTTTTAACAAATAAATGAAAGTTGGATGAGGTGTCGCATGTGGAACTGAATGCACTTTTCTCAGCCATATTACAGAATAAGCTACCCGACAAATTGAAGGATCCAGGGAGTTTTATGATTCGTTGTTTAATTGGTAGTTTAGATGTTCATCATGCATTGGCTGACTTAGGGGCAAGCATTAATGTTATGCCTTATAAAATGTTTAAACAAATAGGTCTTGGGAAACCCAAACAAACTAAGATGAGCATTCAATTGGCTGATAAAACCATTAGATTTCCTAGGGGTATCATTAAAGATGTTCTTGTTAAGATCGATAAATTTATATGCCCAGTAGACTTTGTTGTTCTAGACATGGAAGAGGATGGTAACGCACCTTTAATTTTAGGACGACCCTTTTTAGCGACTGCTAGAACCATTATTGATGTTGGTACAGGTGAACTCACACTTCGTGTGGGAGACGAAACAATCACCCTTCAAGCTCGTAATTCGAGTAACACATCAAAAATTGAAGGTGGTTGTATAATCATTCTGCTAGTACTGATCATGTGGTGACACCAGCTATGCAGGAAATAGTTTCGAAGAATACATATGAGCCGTGTTCAAACAACAACAAAGGACATATCTACGAAGAACGAAGGTTACAAATCAAGGAGCTAGATGAATAGAGGACACAGAAACCGAGAATACCCGATGAACCGAAACCAAGCCAAAACAAGCTCAATTCCTCACCAAATCAACTTAAGGTTGGAGACAAAGTACTACTAGATGCACCAGATCCTAGCATTGCCACTCCTAAGCCTAATGAAGAAATTTCTCTTACGGTACTCAGTATTTTCCCATATGGTACAGTCGAGGTAATTCAGCCTAAAGTCGGTAGATTTAAGGTAAACAATACCCGTTTTAAACCTTATGTTGATAAAGTTGATAACAGGGATGAGGAGTGTAAACTCCTCGCACCACCTTGACCATGCAGAAGATAGGTAAGTCGAGCTTAGACTATAAATAAGCGCTTCTTGGGAAGCAACCCGAGCACTAAAAGTGTTAATTTCTTTAAAATTTTACTTTTTAACATCTAACATACTAACTGAATCATGGAACGCAGACTTTCAAAAGACCACACGGCCCAGCACACAGGCGTGCATTAGGCCGTATGAAAACAGGGAAAGATTTTTTTCTCCAACATGGGATACGATAAGTTGCCACGGCCGTGCAACATGGCCGTGGGTGAAACTACCAAAATAACACAGGCGTGAGACATGCCAGTGCCTCGAAACCATGGTTGAAACTGATAATATAACACGGGCGTGCGACACGCCCGTGACATCCACCCGTGGTCGATACTGTCAAACGAACATGGGTGTGGACCTATGTACATGGACGTGGAAGAAATGAACGAAGTAAGACACGGCCATGCGACACGGTCGTGTGCACCTACAAGCCCAAAGAACAAGGGCGTGGGCCAAATGTCAGATGCGCCCAAATTCAAAATTCACGAAACACACGGGCAAAAATTAGGCCACACAGGCTTGTCCCACAGCCGTGTGCCCCAAAATCTATATAAACCCCTCACTATTCATCATCTCCCTCCCCAAAAAACCCTAACCCTAGCCACTGCAACTTCACACGCCCTACCCCCTACGCCCGTGCGCCCCCTACAACACCGATTCCAACACCCCAAGCTCCTTCTTTTTGCGTTTGTTTACTCTTTCCTCTCTATTTTCTTTAAATATGTTGCTTATTTCATGATTTGTCTATTATATTAAACTCTTTTGAATGAATCTTTATAGTTAGAATATTAAAATACTCATGCTTGTTTAACAAAATTTTTTTGTCATTTTAGTTACTACATTATGCTATACTCTTTCATTTTTCCTTGTTTCCATGAAATTTATGCCTACCCATAAGCATTCATTCATTATTTCCATAATCCTCTAACTTGATATATTTAGTGGTTTTAGTTTGTATCATCTCGTATGTAAATCTCATAAAATAATCATATTTAGCCTTGATTTTCCATACTATTCTTAGGGCATATTGGTTGAACTTCACTTTTTCAATGCAGGTATAATGTCATCCTCACGTGGTAAGAAGACAACTGCTCCCGCCTCGAAGAAGAGGAAAGAAGCAGTGTCATCGTCGGGTCTTACCACGGAGATTAGGCACCCGTTCCTTTAGGTTCCCTTGGAAGCCCAGGAGGAATTGTATCAGATATTACGGGATCGACCCCTAGGTGTGGGCCGCTACATTAACTGGGCCACACTCAAACAGATTCAATTGGTTGACGCGGTCCAAGCCCTCCTAACGACTGACCTGTAGGGGCTCTTCTTTGATATCATCGAGCCAACATATCTCGGGTTTACATTAGAACTCTGCTCGACATTCCATCTTTAGACCATCATGACAAACTTCGACAATCCTGGAACAGTCTAGTTCCGCCTTGGTGGTCTAGTACGCCAGTTGAGCGTACTCGAGTTTGGGACTGCACTAGGGCTATACACGAAGGAATTCATGAACGATAATGAACTCAATACCCTCCACCGCCACATCCACTACTCCCCCTAAAAATGCTGAAGGGACCTCGTCCCTGCCGCGGCCACCTACGACCCTAGCTGCTCCAAGGAATCGGCTCTCCCTCCATCCTTTAGGTATCTACATGCTATCTTGGCTCACACTCTGACAGGAAGACGAGAGAACACCGGCGTCGTCTCCACCCACGACGCCTATTTCTTATGGAGTATGGCAAATGAGCACGTCATTAACCTCGCCTAATTTATTGCCCTCACCATTCGCCACCAGATTGAGCGGCACAGGAGAGGGGTCATCTCTATTGGGCCCTATGTGACTCGACTGGCTCAACACTTTGGTCTTTTTAACGCAACAGCCTAATCATCCTCCCTCACTCTCATCGGCTAGATGTCCCCACAGGGCATATCGAGCATGCTAAGTATGAGGATGATCGAGAAACAACGTGGCACCTACCCTCTTCAGCACCGCCTCGTCCAGTCCACTGAGGAGGAGGATCCAGAGGACATTACTGATGATATCCCTCCACGTCATGAGGACCCACTGTCTCAGCCACCACCCCTCTCTCGTCCAATTCATGCGACGGCTTCATCCGCTGACATCTCTAAGCGCCTTACTAGGTTCGAGCAGTAGTGTTTTCAGTACTTCGATAACATTGATCTACTCTACAGTAGATTTGTCAGCACTTCCACATCTCATTACCACCCTCACTTCGTGAACTATCTAGCGATGAAGATGTTTAAAAACTTTTATTTATTATTTTATGTTGTTACTTTTATTCTATTTTAAGACTACTTTTTATTTTTCTTTAAACTTATTTTTATTAGGCTTTATAATTATTATTTTACAATTTTTAATTTCGGCTATTTCATTACGAGTAATTATTCTTCTTTATATATTTCCTAAAAAAGTTCCTGATTCTATCACAGTTATAACGAGCTCTAAAGCTCACTATTACTTAGGAACTTGGAACTCCACTAGGAAAGGTTCTCCACGACTGCCATGCCCTGCTCGACCATGACTATAGCCAACATTAGATATAATATTCTTTTGGCGCAACATTTGTGGAACCCAACCTCTACCACCACCAGAGTATCCTCCTCCACCCTCATCATTGCTTTGGCCGTTTATTCTCCATGACTCCAATTCAAGGAGTTCATTAATCATTCAGGAAGTTTCACTTCTCTCCCTATCTTATGATTATAAATCTATCTTTGTCAATATATCTTTCTTTGTACATTGAGGGCAATGTACATCTTAAGTGTGGGGGGTCTTTTATATCATCATTAGAAATCCCTGAATTTTGTCTTATTCTCACGTGAATTACTCATATCACTATTAGAATGAATTTTGATTAATTTATGATTTTTATTGATATGTCTTGAATTAAAACATAGATATTTATGCACTGATTGTTTAAACTTTAATACAATAGGGAATCAAGCATGATAAGTTAATTTTTGAAGAATTAAAAACTTTTAGGTTGTTTCCTTAAGTTTAGGTATTATATTGAGTTGAAATTTACAAGTTTAAACATCAAAAAGCCATAATTTTTGTGAGATCTTGAGCCTTTAGAGCATATTTTATTCCTTTCATGCTCACCTTCATTATGATTGCATAAGTTTTGATTTGTTATTCTAGAACTTGCTTGATTATGCATGTCAAGACCACATCATTTGATTTGATATGTCAAAATGATAAGGCACTTAGGTTTAACCCACTCACTCCACAAAATCTTACCTTCATAATTAACCCTTAGTGAACCCCTTTGAGCCTAACAAACCATTAATTGATTTACCCTCAATATTAACCCATAACCCATTATTGTTGAAATCCCCTAATTTGATCGCTATTTTTGTCAAGATTTGATTTGAACTAATTACTTAGCTATGTTTTGTTCTTCTATGTATTTGACTTGTTCTTAAAAAAAATTACTTCAATACATATTAGTAGTAATTCGTCATTTTTAGCTTGAGTGTTAATTCCATATTCTAAGAAAAAGCTCACTTGTAGTCAACTGATGACTAGTTATTTTTCTAGCTGGGTAATTTTTCAATTCAATCTCGATTCTAACATCTTCTTTCAGCTTGTGATCACACCCCTAACCAAAGCCGCGTTACAACCCTCTAAAAGACCTTTTTGATTGATGTATCAGCTCAATATATAGTGGTGGAGATTTGATTTTCAAGCAAGCCTATGGTAATAACTTTTCATATTGACTAATGAGTGCTTTTATTGATGATCTTAAACACCTTGAGTGATTTGAGTGAATCTTTAGTGAGGATGTTAAACCCTATGATATTTTGATCAAAGGTAATCACTTAGATGAGGGGAGACACTTATGTTTTCGTGATAAAATGCTCAACTTGGAATGTTTGAAAATTTGATGTACTTTTAGTTTAATTTTCAATGTATGAGTACTTAAAGATTATTTTGAGATATTATTGATAGGGATTATAAATTGAGAAGAATTTATTTTCATTATGAGTTGAGGATTTTTTCTTGAGGACAAGCAAATGCTTAAGTGTAGGGGTATTTGATAAACCGTAATTTATACATATTTTTATCCTATGCTTAGCCTATTTATGAATGATTTCTCCTTAGATTTGGTGAATTCGATGCTCTTAATCCTTTAATTTCATGTTTTATACTTAGGAGAGCATACGAGAGTAAAAAGAGCGAGAAATAGGCCGAAAACGGAGAAAATGGACTTACGTGGGAAATCAACACGGCCTGGACTTTCTCACACGGGTGTGTCACACGGCTGTGTCCCTTTGGCAGGATTGAAGCACGACTTATACAGGTACACTACACACCTGTAACACCCCAAACCTGACCCAGACGTTACGGGCGAATTCAGCGTGTCACATAGAGAATGTTACTAAAAAAGTTATGTTTTATCCAAAAATCTTTCTTAGGGTTTGAAGAATGTTTTGTTTTAAGTTAAAGTGAATGGAAGCTGTGCACCAGGTAGGAAGCCAGAAAAGAGGAGGTGAGTCTGTCGGACTGCTTAAGTACCAAGCTCTTCACGGATCAAATCCTAGACATGCACACATCCATTGCCACACTTTAAGTCTATTACTAGTCCATGAATAATTAATTAAGTTTAAGTCTATTTAAAATATTCATTTCCTTTGAAAACGTTTACATTGCGGAAGCTTTGCTCGATTATCGTGTTATTTTGAAAATAAGTAACTTTTATAAATCGCGCCCTAGAGCTAACCAATTTAATAACCCAAAATAATAAAAATAATAAGAAGAGCGGCCTTATTACAAATTAAACCAGAATAAAAATAGTCAAAATAATAAATGCGAAACTTAAAAAAAAATAGAAACTAATCTTCGTGGCCACTCTGAATCCCGCCCAGCTCCAAGTCCACCAACTAGGGCTCACTTGCAAGGATGGAAGAGAAAAGGGGTGAGTTTGGAAAACTCAGTGTGTAAGGAAAACCCATCCAAAGCCCAAGTCAGCTCAAGCCCATTGGGCCTAAGCCCATTCAGATAATAGTGGGTATTGGGCCGAAGCCCTTTTCAAAATATAATAAACTGGACCTTAGCCCCATTTTCAGATAACAGTATGGCCCAAAGGCCCATTCCAGAACAGATCAGACAAATTCGTGTATGCAAGCCCAACCCAGCCTATAACCAACCGCTAAATTCCACTGTACCAACCCTACACTCCATGTGGGGAATAGCTCAACCCACCCAGCCCTACACTCCACAGTTGCAGCATTGCTGCTCAGTTATCAGTAAGTTGAGGCAAAGCCTCCAGTACGTGGACAAGCCACTTTCAGTACTTCCTCCATCAGTATCCCAGTCCCATTCATCAGATAATAATAACATGGCATGCAGTAAATAATAACAGTCAAACATGCATTCAGGTCAACCTTAACCCTAGGGGTATATCAGTAATTTTACTCCTAGCGGTAAATCTGTAATTTGTCACCTATAAAGGTATTTCAGTAATTTTATCAATTTTAAGGGTTTTCATGCATATTCCCACCTTTCACGTACTAACAGGAACACTTACTGAGGGTTCTTACTGAATTGGGCCTGTTGGCCCACTATCCCAATTTTGGCCCATAAAGCCCAAAAATATCAAAGGCACAGAAATCATGCACTCTGCAGTCTAAACATTGTAGTTTACCAAAAACGTTAATCGATTTACCTCACGAGCATTCGCACACTCGCAAGTCCACAAAATACCAGTTTTTCGACATTTTAGCTTTTCGGCTTTTGCCAATCTAGACTATGAAAGGGTGTCAGTTACACACTTGTTTGGACGATATGCTGACGAGATCCACACATGAACTGCCTTTGCCGAAATTAGCGACTAGGTTTAGATCCAGTCATTCCACTTGTCCAAGCCTTCGATCAGCAGCCTCTAGATCACACACCGGATCCTTCGGTCAATGATTCCAATTAACTCCTACTCGATTCTGATGCAGATCTAACCCCTCAAATGATAACAAAATTCGAGCCCTTAGAGATCTCAGAATTCGGTTATGTCCCTAAGGCTATGCGTTTTCAGCTTTTTGCAACAGTGAAGAAAAGGTGAGGGTTTTGTAGTGGCTTTGTCGACAGAGGTTTGGGGTTCAGAAAAAGAAAGAATTGATCAAAAAGGATGAAGAAAGATCCGTAGGTTTTGCTAGGAGAATTCGGCATAGACAATATGAACCTTCGGTATTTCAGCTTTTGTGATATTCGGCAATAAGGCTTAAAAATAATAGTAAGGAAGTGGTGTAGGGAAGAGTGGTAGAAGGATTCGACTATGGAGAAAAGAAGAGGAGAAGGTAGATGGAGAGAAAAAAGGAAAGAAAGGAGGAGGAGGAAAGATGGTCAGAAAAAAAATGGCACACTTACCCCTAAATGCCGAATTTATACTTGGCATTTAACCTAGCCGTAATTTGCCCCCTAAGCAAACCCTTGGCCGGCCAACTCTTGCTCCCCAAGAGTCCACCATTCGGCCAATACTGTGATAGCCCTAATTTGACCCTAGTCGGAAAGTGGTTTCGGGACCATAAAACCGAGTCATAAAAATAATTAACCGTTATATTTTATGCTTATTGTATGTGAACATGCATGTGTGAAAGATACATACCTTAATTTTGTTATTTGAATGTGAAATTTATTAAATAGGACTTATGTGAGACAATTGTGAAATGTGATAGCTAAATTGTAAAGTGGTCTATTAATGCATGTTGTCAAAAAGGTGGACTTGCATGTCAAATTAGCCATTTTTTTAGTGGCCGGCTATGATAGTGATTAATAAATATTATATGTGTTTTATATTAGCATTTTAATATACAAAATAAATAAGAAAATAAGATAAAGAGTTAGTGGGAGGAAAAACCAAAGTGAATCCATTTTACTCCTCCATTGCCGTAGCTTGAAGTGAGGAAGAAGGAAATTTTTGCTTAAATTTTCAGCTTAGGTGATGGCTATAATGAGGTAAGTACTAAGAAATTCTTGAAAAATTATGCATAGTTTGGATGATTGGTTTGAATGCTACCTATTCCATGTTTTAAATTTGGGTTATTTGGGGGTCTAAAATTCGGTCAAGAAGCTAGAACTTTTAGTATATACATATATATTTTTCTTTATTAAATTGGATAGTAATGTGGAGAATGATGAATTGTTAAATTGCTTTTAACTTGAAGGTAGAGGTTAGAATGTGTTTTAGGGAGATGCCGAATGTGGTTATTGTAGGTATCTTAAGAAATAATATTGTGGCTTGAGTTGCTAACAATCGGTTAAGGACTATGAGGATTAACAATTTCGGTATGATGTATAGGTGTTAATTACCATGTAATTAGATGATTTGAAGATTAAGTAGTGGCTTAAATTCTTAGTGGAAAATGGCTATTATGGTGAAATGCAAATGTTAATATTTAGTTGCTAGTGTTTATATGTGTGTTAGCCGAATTTGAACTTGAATAATGATTTGAGCACAATGTGTTGTATTGATATTATGCTTAAGTGAAATTATAGATATATATAATGAAATTGATTGGTGATACACATGTTTAAATAATATGTATGCAAAGGATGTGTGAAAGAGTGAATTAGTAATAATCTGTTTGGGACAACAGCAGTAAAGTGATTTTGGAAAATTACCATAAATTTTGGGAGTTGAGTTAGAAGCTGAATAAATTATTTAATTAAATCTTGATGAGTCTAGTTTCTTATAAAAGAAACTATAAAAGCAAAAGAATTTCTGATAATGAGATATTTGAAGTAATGTTGGACAGAGTCAAAATGACTTCTAGATCCCCTGTTCTGTTTTTATAAACTCACTATAAAACATATAAAAATAGTAAAATGATGAAATTTATATGCTTAGACTCCTTAATGAGTCTAGTTTCAAATGAAATAAACAAGAACATATTTTGAATTCTGTACAATGAGAAATTTATTTCGTAGTGAAGAGTGGTCAGATTAGTGAAACAGTGAAACAAGGGAAACTTTAGGAAAAATCTGGTATTGATTGGATAAACTAAAAATTATGAAAATTTTATGGATAAAAGATAAATGAGTCTATTTTCAAGAAAAATTTACGGAAATTGATTTGGAGTTTCGTAGCTCTAGTTATAAATAATTTAGTGACTATTGCTCAGGAAGTCAGCTTATAGTGAAATTGTGATTATATTGTAAACATTGATAAAAATTTGCTAATGAACTGCTTATTGATTTCTTATAAGCTTACTATAATCTGTATGTGTGAAAGTCAAATATATATGTATTATATTCTGAAAATAATATTTGAATAGTCTATTAATGATTAGTTTAAAATTCGTTGAAATAAAGCTCAAGAGCATAGGGGGCAATTTCGAATAAGGGAAAAGAGAAAGTAACCGAGTAGCCATTTCGCAACCGTTCAAATATATCCGAGGTAAGTTTTAAGTAGTTTCCTTTAGTATATAATTGACGATGCCACTATAAGAGTATAGTAGGTAAATTTTGATCTTTGGCTTGCACTTGAATTAAGATGTATAATAGATAATGCATGTATATGGCTTATAGTTTGATGGCCACTTTGAATTTAAGATTAAATGATGAAGAGAATGAGTGATATATATAACCATTGAGTTGAAATGTGAATGATGATGTGCGTATCAAGTTTATATTCGAATGTAATATACGACTATTAAGTGATAAGGAGACTGGCATGTGTTATGATCAAATGTGTATGAGATTGAAAATATCCGGACATGAGGTCCGCAGGCTATATGCTGGAAAAATATCCGGACATGAGATCCGCAGGCTATCCGATGCCAGTAAGTTAAATAAGATTTCGACTTTTAATATCAATGGTAAACATTTTTGTGTAAGTATTATATGTTTTACGCGTTAAGGTTCGTGTTATTTGCTTATATTTGAATTGATTTTTAAGTGATTTACTAGCATCAAGGCACGATATATATATATATATGTGTGTGTGTGAATGAATTCGGTATTTGAGGATAAGACAATAATATAATTGGTTAATGTAAGTCACCATATGAAAGAATGTGATTATAGGTATTAGTATAATCTATGTAAATAGTGAAATATGTACAAGAAGTCTTGTGTATAAATACATACATATTCGGCCAAAGGGTTTTGTAACTAGTGTACTAGTGTATATTTGGTCAAGTGAATTACAATTAGAATACAAGTTTTGTGATACTCAATGTTCAATTTTAATGACAAGCCTAAATAGTATGAATTGCTTAAAACTTACTAAGCCTCGAAAGCTTACTCTGTTTCTTGTCTCTCTGTTTTCTAGATCGTTGATTTTTGGCCACCGACTCAGGGATCGTCAGCAGTTCATCGTACTATCGAATTTGTTGGTACAGTTATTTTGGTCTCGATATGGCATGTATAGGTTGGACTGTTGACAAAAATTATATTTTGTAATTTGTAAATATCTTGGCCGTATGAAAATGGCACTTATGGCTTATAAATCTGTATGTATTCAGTTCGATTTATGCTTGGGTTGGTAGATTATGTGATTGAAATTAAATGTTTAGCTTGGTAATACCTCATTGCCTATACTGACGATCGGACACGGGCTAGAAGTGTTACAAATACTGCTCTCCCTAATCAGCTCCTAAATCCTCTCCCTTATCCCCTCCTTACTCAATCCTTGAGCAATTTAAACTCCTCCTGACAGTCTTTCACTTGAGTTCCATTACTTACCCTTTCCAACCATAAAAAATAATTCCCTTAATATGCTTTCATTGTGACTTGAACCTTGGTTCTCCTTAACATCCACACGCCACCTTTATAGCCTCCCCAGTGGTGTCACATGCCACTTTGCCACCTGCTTCCTTGTGTTTAATTTTTACCCAATTAATACTTAAAAGCCCAATTAACCAGAACCCCTTCTTCCTATGGAATCAAAACTAATTAAAATTACTGGGTTTTAACTTAAGCTTGGTCCTTCTAGAGGCCCACTAACCTGATTAAATCTACGCCAACCAGACAGAACACCAAAAATTTAAAATTTGCCAACATCCACAGAATTCCCAAAAATTGGGGTGTTACAACTCTACCCCCTTAAGGAAATTTCGGCCTTGAAATTTACCTGATCCAAATAATTGAGGGTATTGTTGACGCATAGTCTCTTCTGACTCCCAAGTAGCCTCTTCCCTTCCATGATTACGCCACAGTACTTTTACCAATGGAACCGACTTCCTTCTTAGAACTTTAACCTCTCTATCCACAATTTGCACGGGCTCTTCCTCAAAGGTCAAATCAGTCTTTACTTCAATCTCCTCCACTGGCACAACATGTGAAGGATCCGATCGATATCGCCTCAACATAGACACATGAAAGATGTCATGGATTCTGTCCAACTCCGGTGGTAACTCTAACTGATACGCTACTGGCCCTACCCGTTTAAGAACTCGATAAGGCCCTATAAATCGCGGACTCAATTTGCCTTTCTTGCCGAACCTGAAGATCTTCTTCCAAGGTGAAACATTCAAGAAAACCATATCCCTAACAGCAAACTCAATCTCTTTGCGCCTTAGACCCGCATACGACTTCTATCTATCAGATGCCTCCTTTAATCGATCTCTTATCAACTTAACCCTACTTTCAATATCTGCCACTAACTCTAGTCCAAGCACTTGTCGTTCACCCAACTCCGTCCAACATGTAGGCGTACGACATCTCCGCCCATAAAGTGCCTCATATGGAGCCATCTAAATACTTGTTTGGTAGCTGTTGTTGTATGCAAACTCTGCCAATGGCAAGTAGTCCTCTCGACTTCCACGAAAATCGATGATACAACCTCTTAACATATCTTCCAAAATTTGAATAACCCTTTCCGACTGTCCATCCGTCTGAGGATGAAAAGCAGTACTGAAATCCAATCGTGTACCCAATGCCTCCTGCAACTTCTGCCAGAATCGAGATGTAAACCTAGGGTCTCGATTAGAAATAATCGACACTAGCACTCCATGCTGTCGCACTATCTCTGCCACATACAACCTGGCTAATTTTTGCAGTGAGTAATCAGTACGAACTGGTATGAAATGTGCAGATTTTGTTAACCTATCCACAACTACCCACATAGAATCTTTCTTGGTGGGTGTCAAAGGTAGCCCACTCACAAAGTCCATAGTTACTCTCTCTCACTTCCATAGTGGATTTTTCACCGGTTGCAGTAATCCAGAAGGCAATTGGTGCTCGGCCTTAACTTGCTGGCACGTCAGACATTTCCCAACAAATTCAGTCACCTCCTGTTTCAGTCTAGGCCACCAGTACACCTCTCGTAGATCTCAATATAACTTATTCCCTCCAGGATGCATGGCACAGGGTCCACCATGAGCCTCCTTTAAAATTAACCGCCTCAATTCAGGGTCTTTCGGAATACAAACTCTTCCATGAAAGCACAGAACTTCGTCAGTGTTCAGTCCAAAATCCTCATTCTCACCATTCTCAACTTGCCAAAACCGAAGAACTAACGAATCATCCTTCAACTATTTTTCTTTAATCTGCTCAGTCCAAGTAGGCCTCACTTGCAATTCTGCCAACAGACTTCCATTGTCAAACAGACTCAAACGTGCAAACAAGGCTCTCAAATCAGTAACAACCCTTCGACTCAACGTATCAGCCACCACGTTAGCTTTACCTGTGTGGTACTCAATCGAATAGTCGTAATCCTTAAGCAACTCTACCCATCTTCGTTGCCTAAGGTTTAACTCCTTCTGAGTCAACAGATACTTTAGGCTCTTATGGTCTGTGTATATGATACACTTTTCTCCATATAAGTAATGTCTCTAGATTTTCAACACGAAGATCACTGCTGCTAGCTCTAAATTGTGCGTAGGGTAGTTCGCTTCTTGAGGCTTAAGTTGTCGCGAAGCATAAGCGACCACCTTACCCTCTTGCATTAGTACATATCCTAACCCCACATGCGACGCATCGCTGTACACAGTGAAGTCCTTCCCAGTCTTCGGTTGAATCAACACTGGCGCTTCAGTCAATACCTTTTTCAAATGGTCAAAAGCTTTTTGTTTTTTTCTCAGTCCAGACAAATTCTACCCCTTTCCTTAACAGTTTCGTCAATGGTGCAGTAATCAGAGAAAATCCCTCTACGAACCTTTAGTAATAGCCTGCCAAACCCAGAAAACTCTGAATTTCCGATACTGACTTCGGTGGTTTCCATCCCAAAACTGCCTCCATTTTCCAGGGATCCACTCTAATTCTGTCAGCAGAAACCACATGACCTAGAAAAGCCACTTCTCGTAACCAGAATTCACACTTACTAAACTTCGCATACAGTTGCTTCTCTCTCAGCACTTGTAGCACAATACGTAGATGCTCCTCATGTTTCTCTTCGGTTTTTGAATATACCAGAATATCATCGATGAAAACTACCATGAATCGGTCCAACTAAGGTTGGAATAATTGATTCATCAAATTCATGAAAGCGACATGTGCGCTCGTCAACCCAAACGGCATAACCAGGAACTCGTAATGACAATATCGAGTTCTGAATGTTGTCTTATGAATATCCACTTCCTTTACCCTTAGCTGATGGTATCCAGATCGAAGGTCAATCTTGGAAAATACCGAAGCTCCTCTAAGTTGGTCAAATAAATCATCAATTCTTGGCAGTGGGTATTTGTTCTTTATTGTCAGTTTGTTCAACTGGCGATAATCGATGCACATGCACATCGTCCCATCCTTTTTCTTCACAAATAGGACCGGTGCTCCCCATGGAGACACACTAGGTCTAATGAAGCCTCTATCCAACAACTCTTGGATTTGAGCTTTCAGTTCCACTAACTCCTTCGGTGCCATCCTATAGGGTGCAATGGATACTGTAGCTGTTCCAGACAACAAATCAATTCCAAATTCAACTTCTCAATTCGGAGGTAATCTAGGAAGCTCTTCTGGGAAAACATCTCGGAATTCCCTAACAGTTCTGATGGTCTCTACAGTCAGATCCTCAGTTTCAACTTGGCTTACAAAAGCCAAATATGCCTCGCATCCTTTACGCATCAGTTTCTCAGCCCTCAAAGCTGATACCACATTGGACAAGTAATCTCTTCATTCTCTAATAATCATTATCTCTTCATCCTCAACGGTCCTTAACACCATCCTCTTAGCTGCACAATCCAGCATTGCCCTATGCTAAGTCAACCAATCCATCCCTAGGATCAAATCGACTTCTCCGAATGGTAACTCCATCAAGTCTCCACAGAAAATCCTACCTTGAGTCTCTAAAGGCACCTCCCTAAAGAGTTTCTCTACTTTAACCGAGTGACCTAAAGGACTTATCACAGTTACCCCACACACAGTCTCCTCAAAGTGAATACCCAATGCCCCAGAAATGTCACATGGAACATACGAATGAGTTGACTCCACATCTATCAGGGCAGTATAAGGTACGCCAGAGATAAAAAAACATACCAGTTATGACATCAGGTGTGTCACCCTCCTCGCGGCGATGAGCAGCATATACCAAAGCTGGCTATCGAGCCTCAGCATTAACAGTACCCCTACCAGGTGCCCCACGTCCACGGCCATTGCCACCGTGACCTTGGCAATGACCTCTCGGCGGTGGCGGTCCACCTCGCGCTGGTTGGATAGGTTGCACAGCCCCTTGTTCAGCCACTTGAGTCTGAGCTGGCCTCCTAGGACAATCCTTGATCCTATGTTCCTTTGATCCAAAACGAAGACAAGCCCCAGAACGCTTCCAACATTCCCCCAAATGCATTCTACCACAATATCCACAAGCTTGTGGTCTAACTGTGTTCACCGGAACTACTCGAACTGGTTCCTCCATCCTAGCTCTCTTAACATTTCGGTTTGCAGCACCAGCTGGTCCAGCATCCCTCCTGAATCGGTTTCGATCCCTGTTCGACTATCTTAGCCTTCTCTACCAATGCAACAAAATCGCGCTCTCTCTGCGGAGCTATGCGCACCCTTAGCTCATCGCTGAGGCCATCCTCAAAATGAACACTACGCTCATATTCAGTGGAGACAATGCCACTAGCGTACCGGCTCAATCGTAGAAACTCTGCCTCATATTCAGCAACGGTCTTACTACCCTGGGTCAGGTTCAGGAATTCCTTTCTTCGTGCATCCACATAGCTAGCTCTGACATATTTCGCCTTGAAGGACTGCTTGAACAACTCCCAAGTTACCCTCTCAGCTGGGGTACCCTCTCTCACAGTGATCCACCACTGATATGCCTCGTCCCACACTAATGACACCACCCCTTTTAACTTTTGTTCCACTGAACAGTCCAAGTCATCCATAATCCGCTCCGTGGCTTCCAGCCAGTACTCAGCCACATTTGGGGCTACTCCAGATATACCCTTAAAAACCTCCGCTCCGTTGGCCCAAAGTCGCTCAGAAATGGACCCCCTACTTATGGGCCCGACATTAGCTCCGGCCACCCTTTCCAAAACTCTTAACATGGCCTAAGACAGAGCGTCGTCCCCCGCGGTCCAATCATACGGCCCATTTTCATCCACCGGTAGTGGTCGTGCCACTCCAGCTGGTATGTGTTCAGAAGACGAAGATCCAGCTTGAGTACTACCTCGGCCTCGACCACGGCCTCTTCCCCGAGTAGCTCTCATACTTATATTGATTTATCAAATTACGAATTTTATGCCGTTAGTTTACTGTTTCCACTGTTTATTACAGAATATCTTATGAACAGATAAAGTTTCAGAGTTGTTCTCACGCAACCGCAGTTTACCTACTGTCTCAGCTCCCTAGGGCTTAGTTTGCCCTACAGTCTCAGTTTTGTAGCCTTAATGCTACATTATCTATAGTGCTATCTCTAAGGCTCAGTACTATCTACAGTACAGTTCAATATATAAAACAGAAAGATACTTACAGACATGGTGCCGGGGATTCAGTGTGCCACCTCATCAGTGTTCAGACAAACTCAAAAGATTTAGGCCTTTTTAAAATCCATTTCTCACACCTTTGGTTTAAAGAAAATAGGTTTGGAAATTATCTCCTTCAACAAAAAAAATTATTTTCAAAAATCAGATTTTTCAAAAATACCCTCTTTGGCCTCAAAGTTTTGAAAACCTTTTTGGACCCGATCTACAGCCGAGTTGTTACAACTTGGCTCTAATACCACTAAATGTAACACCCCAAACCCGGCCCAGACGTTACGGCCGAATTTAGTGTGTCACATGGAGAATGTTACTAAAGAAGTTATATTTTATCCAAAAATCTTTCTTAGGGTTTGAAGAATGTTTTGTTTTAAGTTAAAGTGAATGGAAGCTGTGCACCAGGTAGGAAGCCAGAAAAGAGGAGGTGAGTTTGTTGGACTGCTTAAGTACCAAGCTCTTCACGGATCCAATCCTAGACATGCACACATCCATTGCCACACTTTAAGCCTATTACTAGTCCACGAATAATTAATTAAGTTTAAGTCTATTTAAAATATTCATTTCCTTTGAAAACGTTTACATTGCGGAAGCTTTGCTCGGTTATCGTGTTATTTTGAAAATAAGTAACTTTTATAAATCGCGCCCTAGAGCTAACCAATTTAATAACCCAAAATAATAAAAATAATAAAAAGAGCGGCCTTATTACAACTTAAACCAGAATAAAAATAGTCAAAATAATAAATGAGAAACTTAAAAAAAAAACAGAAACTAATCTTCGTGGCCACTCTGAATCCCGTCCAGCTCCAAGTCCACCAACTAGAGCTCACCAACCAAAGCCCAAGTCAGCTCAAGCCCATTGGGCCTAAGCCCATTCAGATAACAGTGGGTATTGGGCCGAAGCCCTTTTCAGAAAATAATAAACTGGACCTTAGCCCCATTTTCAGATAACAGTATGGCCTAGAGGCCCATTCCAGAACAGATCAGACATATTCGTGTATGCAAGCCCAACCCAGCCTATAACCAACCGCTAAACTCCACCCGTACCAGACCTACACTCCATGTGGGGAATAGCTCAACCCACCCAGTGTAACGTCCCGTACCCAAGACCGTCGCCGGAGTCAAACACGAGGTGTTAACAGACTTAATTCATTACTTAAACAGCTCAAACAATTTCTTTTTAAAATTTTCAGTCAAGCTAACAATCTGCGTCACAGTCGCTTAAAAATTCATATCTCGATTTCCAAAACTCGAAATCCAATTATGTAAATCTTCCCTAAAACTAGACTCATATATATATTTACTAATTTTTTCTACAATTTTGGGTCTAGCAAATTAGTACAGTTTATTAGTTAAAGTCTGCCCTGTTTCAGGGTTCGACTGCTCTGACCTCTGTCTATTACGAATCAGATATCTCCTTGTACAGAGTTTCAAATACTATGCCGTTTGTTTCTAATAAAACTAGACTCAATAAGGAATTTGTAAATATAAATCATGACTTATAATTATCTTTGAACAATTTATGGTGAATTTCCAAATTCTGAACAGGGGATCCAGAAATCGCTCTGGACCTGTTTCACAAAAATTTAAACATCTCATAAAATATAACTCATATACCTGTTTTGTTCCATCCATATTAAAATAGACTCATAATTATTCAATTTCATATTTTACTCATCATCTAATTGTATCTCTACTATTTTTAATGATTTTTCAAACTCATATTACTGTTGCTGTCTGAATCTATTTTATCGTAAATTTTACCTATTTCATGGTTTCCATGGATTAGCTAGCAATTTAGCATACATAGCACCAAATATGATCATGATTAGCCATTCCAATGGCTAATCATTATCAAGCATTTCCATACCACTCAATAACCATATCATAAGACCATATATCCAAAATGATTATAATGCTATACATGCTATACTCAAAATATACAAGCCATTATGCCAAGATGGTATACGGATAGTGTGAGTGTGCCTCCAACCGTTCCCGATTTCCGAGCTGGCTTGTCAACACTACAAGGAATGAAAAGGAGGGAGTAAGCATAAATGCTTAGTAAGCTCACATGCAAATAGCAAGTAACACAACTATATACGCAAACATAAAACATCATTTGCATAATCATCACCGAGACATTCATATCACATTTTCATTTATCATCTTACCATATTGTTGTTATATCGAGTTTTCAATCCGAGGGTTAAGTACATACCTGTTCAAAGTATTCATTTCACAACACTTACCAATACGTCCCTTTCATCTCGAGTATTCCTCCATTTGAGTAGAATTTTACCCGTTGAACACATCAGAATATAATTCGGATACTTGGAAAGTTTGCACATAAGTGCCACATATATAGCCAAGCTACCATGTAACCCGCCCATAAGTGAACTCGGACTCAACTCAATGAGCTCGGGCGTTCGCATCCATAAGTGAACTCGGACTCAACTCAACGAGCTCGGATGCCTAGTTACATCTCTCGAACTCGGACTCAACTCAACGAGTTCGGACATTCGCATCCATAAGTGAACTCGGACTCAACTCAACGAGTTCGGATGCCCAAACATCCAAGTGACATGTCACTTGTATCCTAATCTATTCCTAAGGTTCAAACGGGCTTTTTTCCTCGATCTCAAATCTTTTCCGTCTTCCACGGAATATCAGAACCGATACTCGGTGATAGTTCATACTCATCAAGTAATTCACATAATTACATATTATTCAACAATAACCACAAAACATAACGTTTCATGATAATAATAAGCATCATATCATATAAACAACATTAAATTCCTTAAAACAACAATTATGTTACTACATTTACACATGAACTTACCTCGTATGCGAAAATGGCTACTTTTACCATTTCGTCCACAACTTGGTATTTTCCCCATTTTAGCCCGAATTTTAGTTTTCCTTGCTCTATCATTTAAAATATAGTCTAATTGGGACTCACATTATACAAATTGACCCAAAATCATATTTTTGCAAAATTACAGTTTTGCCCCTAAACTTTCGCATATTTACACTTTTCCCCAAAGCTCGTAAATTAAACTTCAGCCTATTTTCTTATGTTTTATGACATGTTGATGATTTTTCCCTTGTATGGTAACATCGAATTCTCACTCTAACATGTACTTATGACTATTAGGTATTTTTACCGATTAAGCCCTTTTGCTCGTTTTCACTTAAAACCGAGTAGTACAAGTTGTCTAACATAATTTAAAACCTCATATTCTATCATAAAACACCAAAATACACAAATTTCACCTATGGGTATTTTTCCAAATATGAATCCTAGGTTGAATTATTGCTAGCATAAGCTTAATCGAGCTACCGGGACTCCAAAAACGTAAAAATCATTAAAAATGAGGCTAGAACGGACTTACAATCGAGCTTGGAAGCTTGAAAAACCCTATACATGGTTTCTCCTTGCTATATTCGGTCATGGGGTTGAAAATGAGCAAAATTGGCTTTTAATTTTGTATTTTAATTCATTTTACCCCTAAATGACCCAAATGCCCTTACTACTAAACTTTCCAAAAATTCCATCCATGTCCAATTTTTTTCCATAGACTTAGAAATTGGTAAGATTCTATTCAAGACCTCCTAATTAATATTTCAAAACAATTTCATACTAGAAACTTTTAGAATGCAAGTTTTACAAATTATTCGATTTAGTCCCTAATTTCAATTTAAGCACTTTATGCATAAAATTTCTTCATGAAATTTTCACACAATCATGCAATCATATCATAGACCTCAAAATAATCATAAAATAATTATTTCTATCTCAGATTTTGTGGTCACAATACCGCTATTCCGACTAGGCCCAAAATCAAGATATTACAACTCTCCCCCCTTTAGGGATTTTTGTCCCCGAAAATCTTACTAGAAAAGTGGTCTTCACTTTTAATCTCATATTCGGTGCCGAAGAACTTTCACTTAGGCTGTACCTCCAGTACATCTCTTTAATTTCTCATATGATCTGAAAGTTTACAGTCTCAAGTCTCAACTGTTCTTAAATTTTTAACCCTTCTCAGTTTCCCATGATATCATGACATAAAACTCGGATATTAACTTGATTAATGGAGACCGGAATTCCAATAAATCCAACAATCAAAGAGACCTAAAATTCCATGAATCTGATGAGTAGGAATTCATTCAATATAGATATGATTTATAGATCTCGCTAAACATTTAACAATAGGATACATCACATTTTCCTCTTTCTGCTATGGAATTAATTCTGATATGGCCTCAAGAATAATCCTTCTCATTTCCATCCCAATATCAACATTGACAAGGATAATTTTGATAGATTCCAATGCTCGGCTTTAACCCCTTTAACAACTCTGATTTTATGTAACATCGAAAGCTCTAAACTATCACATTACCTCACTGTCTTGAAACACATCACAATTCATACAACGGTACATTACTGAAAGTCAGGAAGTCTTTACTCAATGTAGACTAGTCTAGTTCAGACGCTTTGGTTACCAATATTCTCATCTATCCAAACTTTGTCAACATGTAATAAACTTTTTAGCTTTCACAAGACGAAAACCTTATCATTTGTAGTGACTTTAAATAATATCCAACTTTTTCTAATAAATATACACTTCTCGTTCAAACTATTTACTCTTTTATCAGTACAAAAATGAAATTATATTATCAGACTTGAGAAAAATAATCCTGACATAATTGTCACATGAAATCTTTCAAATAAATAATTCACCATACCGACTGAAACTCGCGCTTTTATCACCCATGCCTTTACTGATGTCAAATCCTTACACAGAAAATTAGAAAAAAAATCCCAATACTAAAATCACCACATTGCCAAGATCAAATTAGAAGTATAGTCATATTTGACATGATTATCACGAGCTGAAGACGTACTTCGAACATGAGTCATAATTGACAAATTATAGAACAAAGATAACAAGAAAACCGAATAAAGAAATCCAAGATACGATACTATGCCGGAGAATCAAAAACCAAACTCATAGAGAAAATACAGAATACCCCGATAATTCTTCAAAGAAAGAAAGTCCAAAAGAAAACATCATTTAATCCCACTGGAATCAAATATAACAAGAACAATATATCTTCCCATACATATATATCAGATGAAGCATCAAGTAGAAGAAACAAAATCATAATATCATATGTGTTCTCTCATCAGTTCTTATCAGACGAAGTGGAATAGAATACCCGATGAAATAGAGCAATATAAATTATAAACCAGTCAGACTACCAATGCTTTCATCCAACACTAGAATTAGAAGACATTCCCATATAACAAGAATTTCTTCAAAAGATCAATAGCCGTAGAAATATTTCTGAGAACGGGTAAACACATAGAACATCTCAAAAGAGACTGCTAAATCTGTCCAGTCATAACTATCACACTGAGATAGTTCACATTTCAAATATCATTTCCCCAACTAGTTCTGCCATCACAAATTTCATATTAAACCATTCACTAAAGAAGGTCAGTTCTGAATAAATTTTGATTTACACTTTTCTCGACCTTGCACCTAAGTAATTCGATTTACCAAAGAGAATTTCCTTCTCTAACTGGGACAGTGCATAATTCCAATAATCTTTATATCAATCCGATACTTTACTGACTCTGACTTTACTTATCAGCTCATTTTCAATCTCTGATCATACTTATAATTATTCTATCACTGAACTCTTTGGGTTCTCAACCTGAAACTTATTCAATACAAATCTCATGAAATTCCATTATAAGTACCACTTCGGTAAGGGGGAGGGGTTGTAGGACCTCTGACTCGACTTTCTTATACATACACATATGACACAACTTCCATCATCATAGCAACATCATCAAAATCATGTCATTCATTCAGGCAATGCAACATTCATGTTGGCTTACACAAATTCTCCTATTGTCCCATTTAGACAATATACTTATGCATACATTCGATGTTTTCTAGATAGCTTTACTTATACATTCATTTAATTAAATTAATTCATGCTCATGACATCATATAAGGCCAAACAAACATAGATATTTGCATCACAATCACAACATTCATTTCGTGTATCATCATGTACATATCATTACAATCATATAATTCAGTCCAACAATTTAACATAGATAAGTTCATTTCGTTATAATCCTTTAGCTTATAAAAATTATATATCATTAGCATTCATCAACATTCGACGTCCAAATCAAGACAAGGACATTTTCATTCGTATCATAATATTATGACTTTTATTCATACCTCTACTACTTTCTATTTATTCCATTCATCTTATCAAGTAAGCCATATACACTACACCATATAAGCATTAAGCAAATATGGATATTTATCACATATGTATCATAAACTATTATTCATACTTTTCTGAACCGAGACTTATCATAATCATAATTTTACTCAAAGACCTTCACATAACATTGAACATGGTCGGCGCAGCTCGGTTGGAGAGTACCCTGTCTAAATAAGACAATACTCATACGCGTCGGAAGACATCACCTATCACAGATCAGTGGCATGTATAGCTAAACTTTTACACATGCTAAGTTAGTCTGAGAACCGACTAAACCTGCTCTGATACCACCAAATGTAATGCCCCGTACCCGAGATCGTCGCTGGAGTCAAACACGAGGTGTTAATAGACTTAATTCATTACTTAAACAACTAAAACAATTTATTTTTAAAATTTTCAGTCAAGCTAGCAATTTGCGTCACAGTCGCTTAAAAATTCATATCTCGAATTCCAAAACTCAAAATCGAGTTCTGTAAATTTTCCCTAAAACTAGACTCATATATATATTTACTAATTGTTTTCTAGAATTTTTTCTCTAGAAAATTAGTATAGTTTATTAGTTAAAGTCTCCCCTGTTTCAGGGTTCGACTGCTCTGACCTCTGTCTATTACGAATCACATATCTCCTTGTACAGAGTTTCAATGACTATTTCGTTTGTTTATAATAAAATTAGACTCAATAAGGAATCTGTAAATATAAATCATGACTTATAATTATCTTTGAACAATTTATGGTGAATTTCCAAAGTTTGAACAGGGGATCCCGAAATCGCTCTGGACCTGTTTCACAAAAATTTAAACATCTCATAAAATATAACTCATATACCTGTTTTGTTCCATCCATATTAAAATAGACTCATAATTCTTCAATTCCATATTTTATTCATCATCTAATTGTATCTCTACTATTTTTAATGATTTTTCAAACTCATATTACTGTTGCTGTCTGAATCTATTTGATGGTAAATTTGACCTATTTCATGGTTTCCATGGATTAGCTAGCAATTTAGTATACATAACACCAAATATGATCATGATTAGCCATTCCAATGGCTAATCATTACCAAGCATTTCCATACCACTCAATAACCATATCATAAGACCATATATACAAAATGATTATAATGCTATACATGCCATACTCAAAATATACAAGCCATTATGCCAAGATGGTATACGGATAGTGTGAGTGTGCCTCCAACCATTCCCGATTTTCAAGCTGGCTTGTCAACACTACAAGGAATGAAAAGGAGGGAGTAAGCATAAATGCTTAGTAAACTCACATGCAAATAGCAAGTAACACAACTATATACGCAAGCATAAAACATCATTTGCATAATCATCACCGAGACATTCATATCACATTTTCATTTATCATCTTACCATATTGTTGTTATATCGAGTTTTCAATCCGAAGGTTAAGTACATACCTGTTCAAAGTATTCATTTCACAACACTTACCAATACGTCCCTTTCATCTCAAGTATTCCTCCATTTGAGTAGAATTTTACCCGTTGAACACATCGGAATATAATTCGGATACATGGAAAGTTTGCACATAAGTGCCACATATATAGCCAAGCTACCATGTAACCCGCCCATAAGTGAACTCGGACTCAACTCAATGAGCTCGGGCGTTCGCATCCATAAGTGAACTCGGACTCAACTCAACGAGCTCGGATGCCTAGTTACATCTCTCGAACTCAGACTCAACTCAACGAGTTCGGACATTCGCATCCATAAGTGAACTCGGACTCAACTCAACGAGTTCGGATGCCCAAACATCCTAGTGACATGTCACTTGTATCCTAATCTATTCCTAAGGTTCAAACGGGCTTTTTTCCTCGATCTCAAATCTTTTCCGTCTTCCACGGAATATCAGAACCGATACTCGGTGATAGTTCATACTCATCAAGTAATTCACATAATTACATATTATTCAACAATAACCACAAAACATAACGTTTCATGATAATAATAAGCATCATATCATATAAACAACATTAAATTCCTTAAAACAACAATTATGTTACTACATTTACACATTAACTTACCTCGTATGCGAAAATGGCTACTTTTACCATTTCGTCCACAACTTGGTATTTTCCCCATTTTAGCCCGAATTTTAGTTTTCCTTGCTCTATCATTTAAAATATAGTCTAATTAGGACTCACATTATACAAATTGACCCAAAATCATATTTTTGCAAAATTATAGTTTTGCCCCTAAACTTTCACATATTTACACTTTTGCCCCAAAGCTCGTAAATTAAACTTCAGCCTATTTTCTTATGTTTTATGACATGCTGATAATTTTTCCCTTCTATGGTAACATCGAATTCTCACTCTAACATGTACTTATGACTATTAGGTATTTTTACCGATTAAGCCCTTTTGCTCGTTTTCACTTAAAATCGAGTAGTACAAGTTGTCTAACATAATTTAAAACCTCATATTCTATCATAAAACACCAAAATACACAAATTTCACCTATGGGTATTTTTCCAAATATGAACCCTAGGTTGAATTATTGCTAGCATAAGCTTAATCGAGCTACCGGGACTCCAAAAATGTAAAAATCATTAAAAATGAGGCTAGAACGGACTTACAATCGATCTTGGAAGCTTGAAAAACCCTATCCATGGTTTCTCCTTGCTATATTCGGCCATGGGGTTGAAGATGAGCAAAATTGGCTTTTAATTTTGTATTTTAATTCATTTTACCCCTAAATGACCAAATGCCCTTACTACTAAACTTTCCAAAAATTCCATCCATGTCCAATTTTTGTCCATAGACTTAGAAATTGGTAGGATTCTATTTAAGACCTCCTAATTAACATTTCAAAACAATTTCATACTAGAAACTTCTAGAATGCATGTTTTAGAAATTATTCGATTTAGTCCCTAATTTCAATTTAAGCACTTTATGCATAAAATTTCTTCACGAAATTTTCACACAATCATGCAATCATATCATAGACCTCAAAATAATCATAAAATAATTATTTCTATCTCGAATTTTGTGGTCACGAAACCGCTATTCCGACTAGGCCCAAAATCAGGATATTACACCCAGCCCTACATTCCACAGTTGCAGCATTGCTGCTCAGTTATCAGTAAGTTGAGGCAAAGCCTCCAGTACGTGGACAAGCCACTTTCAGTACTTCCTCCATCATTATCCCAGTCCCATGCATCAGATAATAATAACATGGCATGCAGTAAATAATAACAGTCAAACATGCATTAAGGTAAACCTTAACCCTAGGGGTATATCAGTAATTTTACTCCTAGGGGTAAATCTGTAATTTGTCCACCTATAAAGGTATTTCAGTAATTTTATCAGTTTTAAGGGTTTTCATGCATATTCCCACCTTTCACGTACTAACAGAAACATTTACCTAGGGTTCTTACCGAATTGGGCCCGTTGGCCCACTATCCTAATTTTGGCCCATAAAGCCGAAAAATATCAAAGGCACAGAAATCATGCACTCTGCAATCTAAACATTTTAGTTTACCAAAAACGTTAATTGATTTACCTCACGAGCATTCGCACACTCGCAAGTCCACAAAATACTGGTTTTTCAGCATTTCAGCTTTTCGGCTTTTGCCGATCTAGACTATGAAAGGGTGTCAGTTACACACTTGTTTGGACGATATGCTGACGAGATCCACACACGAACTGCCTTTGCCGAAATTAGCGACTAGGTTTAGATCCAGTCGTCCCACTTGTCCAAGCCTTCGATCAGCAGCCTCTAGATCACACACCGGTTCC
The DNA here is from genome assembly GCF_007990345.1 of Gossypium hirsutum. Lineage (NCBI taxonomy): Eukaryota > Viridiplantae > Streptophyta > Magnoliopsida > Malvales > Malvaceae > Gossypium > Gossypium hirsutum. The sequence continues at coordinate 101,981,150 of NC_053425.1, read as the reverse complement.
TTTGGTCAATGATTCTAATTAACTCCTACTCGATTCTGATGCAGATCTAACCCCTCAAATGATAACAAAAGTCGAGCCCTTAGAGATCTTAGAATTCTGCTATGTCCCTAAGGCTATGCGTTTTCAGCTTTTTACAATAGTGAAGAAAAGGTGAGGGTTTTGTAGTGGCTTTGTCGACAGAGGTTTGGGGTTCAGAAAAAGGAAGAATTGATCAAAAAGGCTGAAGAAAGATCCGTAGGTTTTGCTAGGAGAATTTGGCACAGACAATATGAACCTTTGGGATTTCGACTTTTGTGATATTCGGCAATAAGGCTTAAAAATAATAGTAAGGAAGTGGTGTAGGGAAGAGTGGTAGAAGGATTTAGCTATAGAGAAAAGAAGAGGAGAAGGTAGATGGAGAGAAAAAAAGAAAGAAAGGAGGAGGAGGAAAGATGGTCAGAAAAAAACGGCACACTTACCCCTAAATGTCGAATTTATACTTGGCATTTAACCTAGCCGTAATTTGCCCCCTAAGCAAACCCTTGGCCAGCCAACTATTGCTCCCCAAGAGTCCACCATTCGGCCAATACTGCTCTCCCTAATCAGCTCCTAAATCCTCTCCCTTATCCCCTCCTTTCTCAATCCCTTGAGCAATTTAAACTCCTCCTGACAGTCTTTCACTTGAGTTCCATTACTTACACTTTCCAACCATAAAAATAATTCCCTTAATATGCTTTCATTGTGACTTGAACCTTGGTTCTCCCTAACATCTACACGCCACCTTTATAGCCTCCCCAGTGGTGTCACATGCCACTTTACCACCTGCTTCCTTGTGTTTAATTTTTACCCAATTAATACTTAAAAGCCCAGTTAACCAGAACCCCTTTTTCCTATGGAATCAAAACTAATTAAAATTACTGGGTTTTAACTTAAGCTTGGTCCTTCTAGAGGCCCATTAACCTGAGTAAATCTACGCCAAGCAGACAGAACACAAAAAATTTAAAATTTGCTAACATCCAAAGAATTCCCGAAAATTGGAGCGTTACAATGCCCGTGCCTGTTCAACAGCCTTGAACACGGGCTGGAGTAATCATACACGAGCATGTCCCTACCGAGCCCAAGTATAACCTTATTCGAAAAAGGCCAATTTGGGGGCTCTTAGGCATTCTAAATCCTATTTAAACACCTGAGGAGGCACTTAGAAGGGGGACGCAGAGTAGGGAGCAGGGAATTACTCAAGGAAAGCCGATTGATCCATCTCAAAAGCCGGATTCATCATCAAGACTGAAGATCTCCTTTCAAGTTCCTTCGGGAGTTTTTGGGTTTTCTTATGTTTTGTGTTCTTTATGCTTTTGAGATGTTTTCTTTCATAAGTATGGACTAAGCCCCCTAAATACCTAAGGGAAATGAAACCTAAGACGGATCTTGTTATTATTATCTGAATTGTATGATAAATATTTGACTTGTTCTTAATTATGTATTCTTAATTCTTGTTTTGATATTCCAGGATATTGATTCAAGTTAAGCTCTTATTCAGAGGAGGAATAAACTCTGTCTAAGAGTAAATTTGTCATAATTAAGCGGAGTTGATTGCACGCCTAGAGATAGGGTGATAAGATTTTGTCAGATTAGGGTGAAACCTAATAAGGGAATCCATAGATTGAGTTAATGCAATTCTAGGGTGTTAATTAGAAAGAGATTTCAATTATTCAACCTAGGTTAGATGTTATTAGTCTCGAGAGAGATAATAATATAACTTAGAGATTTTTACGGATCAAGTCAAATGAATAAATCGTCTGATTCAGAGTCAAATAAAAAGTGAAGTCTAGGTGGATTTTTCCTTAGGTATTGTCTTAATCAATTAAATTTTCCTAAAAGTATTTTCCCAAATTTTCTTTCTGTACATTCTTAGTTAATAATTAGTTTAGATAACCAAACCTCTTAATTTTTAGGCTAGATAATAAAAAAGAAGTAAATACTAGTACTCGTAGTTCCTTTGGGTTCGACAATTCGGTCTTGTTGAACTATATTACTGTTCGATAGGTACACTTGCCTTAATCGTGATAATAAGTTAGTCTCAAGAATGATCCATTCATAAATCTTTAAAACCTGTCACGAATATCACGTATCACTTACCAACCCCACCATAAAACAGATATATGGGCATGCGCATAACATAACATACATGATACTTCCTATTAACAAAGCTAAATGAACTTTTCTCAAGTTATCTCTTTCTTCCACTCTCTTAGGACAGTTCTCTAAAGAGAGATGAAATCTCAATACGGATGGTTGATTTCCCTTCTTCTAATCGATTATTGCATAACACTCTTATATATTGTCTATGTATGAAGCCTGAGATAGTGCTATTACTTTGTTCTATCGATCCATTAGGATTCAAATGCCTGGAAATGAATTAGATTCTCTTAAGCCCTTCATTCTAAACTGTTGAGTTAACAATAGGTTAACTGATGACAATGTCCCTACATCATTCCCAATGAGTATAATTTCATCGACATATAGAATGAGAAAGACCACTTTTCCATCACCTAAACATTTATAAACATAAGGTTTATATATGTTTTGTTCAAATCATAAAGTCTTGATTGCTTTATTAAATCTTTAATTTCATGATTGAGATGTTTGCTTAAGTCCATATATGGATCTAAGCAATTTGCAAACTTTATGCTTATTTTCGTTGGTTATATATGTAACAGCCCGATTTAAACCCTTGTCGAAATGGTGGTTTTGGGACCACGAATCCGTGTCAAAAAATATCTTAAAAATTATTTTCCGTGTTTATTTTATGTAAATATATGTCTATGAAATTTTTGTGATTTAATTTTTTCGTTTAGGTGTCTAATTAAATAAAAGGACTTAATCGCGTAAAATGAAAATTTGGTGGTTATTTCTAAAAGGGGGCCAAATTGCATTTAGATTTTTAATTGGAAGCCTTTATGTTGCAATTAGCCCATTGAATGAATAAGTGGACAGTAATGGCCAAGGAATATAATGATTTTATGTTATATCATAAAGGTTAAATAAGTAATTTGGTTAATAAACATATAATAACTAAAACAAAGTTATCATATTCATTTTATTTTATTATGTTCATCCACCAAAAATGAGAAACAAAAGAAAGAAAAAAGAAACCTAGGTTCGCCTATCCTTCCAAGCTTGATTCAAGGTTCGATCTTAGTCAGTTTTTGATAATTTTTACGTTTTTGAGATCGTTGCTTCGAGTACTAGTAAACCCATGCTTGAATTTTTTATTTTGGTGAATATTTTGAGTTATTCCATTGTTAAGAGCATGTAATTTTTGGTTTTTGATGATCAAATAAGAAAGATATGTTTTAGATTAACATGTTTTGTATTGGAGTTTTTGATGATTTTGGGTAATTAGGACTAAATTGCAAAAATAATAATTTGAGGAACTAAAATGTGAAATAAATGAAATATATGGACTTGAATGAATATAGGTAAGATTCGGCCTAACAAGGGTGAGTTGAAATTTTGCATATTTTGTGTTTTGTGCAATAGGGACTAAATTGTAAAAGTGTAAATGTCAGGGGTAAATGGTAATTTGCCCATTTATGTGTTTTTGGACTAAATTGAATGAAAATATGTTTGAATGAGCTTAATTTGAATATGTTTAGATTAAGAACCAAAGAAATCAGATTTGGATCGGGGGAAAATAAAAGTTGTCGACTAGCTGTCCCATTCCGTTTTATATCGTCTGAGGTAAGTTCATAAGCAAATAGATGTACTTAATTTAATTAAATGGTAAGTATATATGCTGAAATGAAATATATGAATTTATATATGTAATAGTCAAATGTTGTTAAGTTTGGCAACAATGTCTACGACTTCGTTTCAATTAGGTTACGACGTCCAAAAGCCCCGTATGAACCTTAGGTATAGTTAGGATACATATGCCATGACATAGGATTCTGGTATGTGATGTGCGAGTAAGACCATGGCATTGATATGTGACTCCGACATATGTGTGCAAGTAAGATCCTATTTGGGACATGGCATCGATATGTGATTACATGTAAGACCACATCTAGGATGTTGGCATTGTACAATATATGTGTGATTATCCGAGTGTCCTATCCAATTCCAAATGGTTCATCTGGCAAAGGTAAATCGTGATCGGATGTGTAATACAAGTTAAATGGCCATGTATGAGTTAGCTTGTTGGCTACTAGTAATAAGGTAAGTACGTACTCGATAGTTGTTACAAATAATGTGTGACGTAAAAGGATATATATACATATGAATTTGGTATGTGTATTCGGCTTTTGAAAAAATGGTATGTAAATTATGGAATTGATTCATGGATATGTGTATATATGTGACCATGTATATTCAGCCATTTAAGTAATATGTGTATATGATGTCATATTATGATACTTGAGCTTGTGTCTAAGAGTGTATGTATATTTGGTTGTCTAAATACATATCAGCTTTCAAAGTGGAATGATAATTACTTAAATTGATTATATGGGCGTTCAGCCAAGGTGGGAATTATGTATGAAAAGGATTTATTTTAGAAATTTGCATGTTTGAGACTAAGCAGGGTAATATTAATGTAATTCAATTTAGTTTTAAATGAGTAGATTATACCATTGGATTGTTTATTTGCTTAAAACTTACAAGCTATGATAGCATATTCTGTGTGTTCATGTTTACTCGGTTTTATAGATTTTGGAGTCAAGCTACGAGCTGGAGGACTATCAACAAAGTTCATCACACTATCTACTATTTTGGTACCTTTATAAGTTAAACTCGAATTATGGCATGTATGGGCTGGAACATGTTTTAAAATGTTGGATTTTGGTTTGGTATAATTTGAGCCATGCGAAAATGGCTTAATTTTCATGTTAAATTCGGTTATGTTTTGATTATGGTTTGACCTCACTTTTGGTTATAATGGTATATACTATGCATGAATGGTTTATGTGATAGATGTTATATGTTTTGGTATTAGCTTGATAATGGTTGGTGAATTTGGAAATGGTTGATGTAATAATCATTGTGTGTATACATTTTCATAGCATGTTTAATTGGTTTGGCTAAGGTTTTGTATAGGTAAAACATATATGAATTGGCTGTTGTGTTTGATATAGGTAATAATATATAAATTGGCATTAAATGTTATATGGCTGTGTTTGAATGTGATTAAGGTAATGGCATTTGGTTATGAGATGGATGGCATGAACTATATTTATGAGCTACTTGTGATTTGGCACTTATGAATATATGCATATATTGAATTGGTTTGATGTATTGGTTAAATTATATGTTATAAGACAAAATGATTGGAATAAGGTGATTGAGAATTTGGTTGTGGTCTGTGTTCGTTGGTAAGTATGAAGTATATGCATTTGGTTGTAAGTATTCAGTTACCATGACAAAACACTCGTTTATGTCATAAAAGTTTGTTTCATAAGTGAACTATGGTAGTAGCATTCATAAGAGTTCGGCATTATTATGTAACTTATGTAGTTGTTTTGAATTTGATATTCGGTGGTGATTTGATTAATCACTCTGTAAATATTTATAAAGATATTAGTTTGTATAATACATCGATATGTTGTTTTAAGTATGAATTTAATTAATATTAGATATTTAAATGATGCTTGAGTTTGAGTTGAGTGATAATATCTTTAGTTAATATAAAAGTCAATGTATGCTATGTATAATGATAGTTGGATAATCATATTGGTTTATATATCTTATCTTTGTTAAAATCAGTTCATGCTTTAATATTTTGAATGATATATTTTATATTGTTGTATATGATTGATATGACTATATATGTATAAGTATGATATGAAATGTTTCAAGTTTAAGAGTTGTGTTAATTATGAAATAAATTTTGACTGCTTTTCAGGACTTGTTCATGTGTATATGTATAATTGTTCGAAATTGTGCTTTTATTCTGTAATGCCTTATGACGCTAATCAGGCGACGGATACGGGTTAGAGGTGTTATAATATATATTTGGTGGTTTGCATCATATATATCTATTTTCAAGATAACAGTTAAAAAATGCAGTTTTGATATCCATTTGCAAAATCTCATAATCGAGAGTCGCTGCAATGTTTAACAATATGTAGATTGACTTGAGCATGAAAACTAGAGAGAAGGTTTCTTCTTAATCAATATCTTCTTTATGAGTATAACCTTTTGCTACAAGTCTGGCTTGATAAGTTTACATTTTTCCATTTGCAATTTTTTTCATCTTGTAAATCAACTTACACCCTATGGGTTTTATCCTTTTTGGTAAGTCTACAAGTTCCCACATAAAGTTGGAGTCCATAGAATCCATCTCAACTTTCATAGCTATTTCCCAGAGATTGGAATCAACACTGTCCATCATTTCATAATATATTAGTTGGTCATCATCTTCCTGTTCGACAAACTCAGAGTTGAAATAATTTCGCCAGATTGAAAGAACTCAGGCTTATAAGAGACCCTCTTACTGTGATGAAGCACCTTATACTGCTAATCGTTTGTAGGCCTATTATTAAGAGTTAGTTCTAGAATTGTTTCTATAGGGTTTTGTATATTTTCGAAAAGTTCTTCTAGTACCTCTTTACTCCAAGGTTTGAAGTCATTGATGTAACTTTATTCAAGGAAAGTAGTATAAGTTAACACTATTATGGTTTGCTTTTTCGGGTTATAAAAGAAACCACACTTTGTTCCTTTTGGATATCCTACAAACATGCACAATTCTGTCAAAGAGTTCAACTTCCTCACATCTTTATCTAATATGTGGGTTGGGCATTCCAAAATTCTTAAAGTGATTAAGATTCGGCTTCTTGCCATGGCACAATTCATGTGGAGTTTTTGATGCTACCTTAGTTGGTATATCATTCAAAATAGTCATCCGTTTGTACTGTATAAACATAAAATGAGATTGACAGCTTTAAATAACTTAACATCAAACGTACCATGTCGAACAACATTCGATTCCTTCTTTCTGCCACACCATTCTGTTTTGGAGTGCTGATGTGGTCAATTAGGATAGAATCCCATTCTCTATGAGGTACCCTAAGAACTCATTTGATAAATATTCCCACCTCGATCAGAACAAATTCCCTTTATGGGTAAACCTAGTTGTTTCTCTACTTTTGCACGAAACTCTTTGAATTTATCAAAGGTTTCACTCTTACAGTGCATTAGGTACACATACCCATATCTGAAATAATAATTAATAAAAGTTACATAATATTCATAACCATTTCTTACATTGATGTTCATGGGGCCACTCCTTTTGCAATAAAATATCACTTGGTCATCTTACCTTCCAAGCAAGATTCTCATTATGGACAATCGATATCTTTAAGTGAACTTAAAATGTCATCTTGCTCAAGTCTAGTGCCTCTTCAACATGGCCTAGACATTATGGCCGAATTGTGAAGACCACATAAGCCATTGGTGTGACTAAATGACCCTATCGTACTTTGAAAACCTTAGTTACTCTTTTTTAGGAAAAACCACGATTTGCCCTTATGTTAATTTGAAAAACATTCACTTTATAAGTCAACTATTCTTAAGTAATTTTCTCAGAGATAGTGAGGTTTTAGAAAAACATGTTGCGCTTCATTTCATGCAACAAAATTCTAACAACTCCTATTGTAGCGAAAAACTTAGTTTATGACTGATTTTAGTTAAGTCAAGTATCATGGATTGTTAAATTTCAAAACACATCTTTAAATCCATACAATGAAATGAGTATGCATGCATAAAACCCCAAAATGAAGAGATGTAACACCTCTTACCTGTATTCGACACCGGAATAGGATACGAGGCATTACCAGACTTACATAACCAGCCATCATACAATTCCAAAATATAAATTTTCTTCCAAATTAAAACCATTTGTAATAAATCATAAAGTCCCTAATACGAGCCTACGAGGCCCAAAACATGTTTTGGAAGTGGTTCGAGACTAAATCGAGAACTTCAGAAGTTTTTACAAAACTTAGAAAATTTTCCACTATACAAGGGTCACACACCCGTGTGAATATGGGACACACTCGTGTGGGTAGGCCGTGTGGTCACACGCACCTGTGTTTTGACCCCGTGTAACTCTTTGACTTGTAACTCATGAACAAATTGAGATCACATGGCCAAGTCACACGCCCGTGTGATAGGCTGTGTGGTTAATTAATTTAATTTGAATTAAGTGCAGGTTTCAGACGGCCAAGGCACACGCTCGTGTTCTAGGCCGTGTGGCACACACAGTTGAGACACACACTTGTGTCTCTGCCCATGTGCCCAATTCTGAGCATTTTATTTCTTAAAATTTAGGTGCAGGGGACACACGGCTTAACCACATGCCTATGTTACCAGGCTGTGTGTCATACACTGTCTAGACACATGCTCGTCTGTTTGCCCGTGTGGACAAAATAAATCCATTTTCTAGCTTCATTTCTCACCCAAAATCACCCAAAAACCTGCACATGAAACACTCAACCAATTCCAACCATTTCAAGCATTCAAATTTGGCAATTTCATCATTCATCAAGGCATACCACTTCATGCATACATGGTTAAAAAACTTACTTTAGCTTAACTTAGGCATTAACAATGTTTGATCACATGAACTTAGCATAACATATATGTATATATATCTATCACAATAGCATACTTATAAATATCAAAATGAATCATTACTAGCCATTCCAATGGCTAGGTTACAAAATAACATTTCAAGCCACCATTGACCAAGTTGTCCTATACATGCCATTATACTAAATTGATTCTACCATATATACCCAAGATAGCTAGCTGATAGTGTGACGATGCTCCAATGATCTCCCAACCTTCACGAGCTTCCGAGCACTATAAGAAAAGGGAAAAATAAAAGGAGTAAGCATTACATGCTTAGTAAGTTCATATAATGAAAATTGATACGTGATATTCACGACAGGTTTTAAAGATTTATAATTAATCGTTCTTGAAACTAACTATTATCACGATGAAGGCAAGTGTACCTATCGAACAGTAGTATAGCTTTAGCAAGACCGGATTGTCGAGCCCAAAGGAACCAAGAGTACTAGTAATTACTTTCTTTTTATTATCTAACCTAAAAATTAAGGGATTTCTTTATCTAGACTAATTAACTAAACTAAGGGTGCACAGAGAGAAAATTGGGAAAAAGCTTTCGGGAAAACTCGATTGACTAAGACAATACCCAAGGAAAAATCCACATAGACTTCACTTGTTATTTGACTCTGAATTAGACGATTTATTCATTTGACTTGATCCGTAAAAATCCCTAAGTTATATTATTATCTCTCTTGAGACTAATGATGTCTAACCCTAGGTTGATTAATTGAAATCTCTTTCTAATTAACACCCTAGTATTGCATTAACTTGATCTATGAATCCCCTTATTAGGTTTTACCCTAGTCCGGTAAACTCTTATCACCCTATCTCTAGGCATTCAATCAACTCCGCTTAATTATGACAAATTTACTCTTAGACAGGGTCTATTCCTCCTCTGAATAAGAGCATTAACTTGAATCAATATCCTGAAATATTAAAACAAGAATTAAGAACTCATAATTAAGAACAAGTCAAATATTTATCATACAATTCAGATAATAATAACAAGATCCGTTCTTAGGTTTCATTCCCCTTAGGTATTTAGGGAGTTTAGTTCATAATTATAAAAGAAAACATCTCAGAAAAATAATGAATACAAAACATAAAGAAGACCCAAAACCCCTAAATGGAAATTGAAGGGAGATATTCAGTCTTGACGATGAATCCAGCTTCTGAGAAATCAATCGGCTTCTCTTGAGCAATTCCTTGCCTACTACTCTGCGTGTACCTTCTAAGTGCCTCCTCAGGTGTTTAAATAGGTTTCTGAATAGGACTATACTTGGGCTCGGCAGGGACATGCCCTTGTGACATGCCTGTGTGTAATTACTCCAGTCCTTGGTCAAGGCTGTTGAATAGGTACAGGTGTGTAGTCTACCCGTGTAAATCATGCTTCGATCCTGCCAAATGGACACGGCTGTGTGACACGCCTGTGTGAGGAAGTCCAGGCCATGTTGATTTCCCATGTGGGTTCCTTTTCTCTGTTTTCGGCCCATTTCTCACTCTTTTACTCTCCTATGCTCACCTAAGTATAAAACATGAAATTAAAGAATTAGGAGCATCAAATTCACGAAATCTAAGGAGAATTCATCCATAAATGTGCTAAGCATGGAATAAAAAATATGTATAAATTACGGTTTATCAAATACCCCCACACTTAAGCGTTTGCTTGTCCTCAAGCAAAATCCTCAACTCACAATCAAAATGAATTCATCTCAATTTATAATCCCTATCAATAATATCTCAAAATAATCCATAAGTAACCATACATTGAAAATTCAACTAAAATTACATCAAAGTTTCAAACATTCCAAGTTGAGCATTTTATCATGAAAACATAGGTGTCCCCCCTCATCTAAGTAATCACCTTTGATCAAAATATCACAGAGTTTAACATCCTCACTAAAGATTCACTCAAATCACTAGAGGTATTTAAGGACATAAAATAAAGCACTCATTAGTCAATATGAAAAGTTATTACCATAGGCTTGCATGAAAATCAAATCTTCACCAGCAGAAATTGAGATGATACATCAATCAAAAATGTCTTAAGAGGGTTGTAATGTGGCTTTGGTTAGGGGGTGTGGTCACAAGCTGAAAGAAAAGGTTAGAATCGAGATTAATTTGAAGAAATCACCTAACTAGAAAAATAACTAATTATCAATTGAATACAAGTGAGCTTCTTCTTAGAATATAGAATTAACACTCAAGCTCAAAAATGATGAATTACTACTAATATGTATGTAAGTATTGTTTTTTTTTTGAACAAGTCAAATAACATAGAACTTAATTATTGTAATGAAGAATAAAAAATTGCTAAGCAATTTATTCAAATCAAATCTCGAAAAAAATAGGGATCAAATTAGGGGATTTCAACAATAATGGGTTATGGGTTAATATTGAGGGTAAATCAATTAATGGCTTGTTAGGCTCAAAAGGGTTCATTAAGAGTTAATTATGAAGGTAAGCTTTTGTGGAGTGAGTGGGTTAAACCTAAGTGCCTTTATCATTTTGACATGCATAATCAAGCAAGTTCTAGAATAACAAATCAATACTGACGCACTTACAATAAAAGTGAGCATGAAAGAAATAAAATATGCTCTAAAGGCTCAAGATCTCACAAAAATTATGGCTTTTTGATGTTTAGACTTGTGAATTTCAATTCAAGATAATACCTAACTTAGGGAAATAACCTAAAAAAATTTAATTCTTCAAAAATCAACTTATCATGCTTGATTCCCTAATGTCTTAAAGTTTAAACAATCAATGCATAAATGCCTATGTTTAATTCAAGACATATCAATAAAAATCATAAATTAATCAAAATGCATCCTAATAGTGATATGAGTGATTCACGTGAGAATAAGACAAAATTCAGGGATTTCTAATGATGATATAAAAGACCCCCACACTTGATTTGTACGTTACCCTCAATGTACAAAGATGGATATATTAAAAAATATAGATATATAATCATAAGATAGGGAGAGAGGTGAAACTTCCTGAATGATGAATGAACTCTTGGAATTGGAGTTATGGAGAATAATCGGCCAAGGGCAATGATAAGATTGGAGGAGGATACTCTGATGGTGGTAGAGGTTCATTAGTCCATAAGTACTGCGCCAAAAGAGTATTATATCTAGTAGTAGCTATGGTTGTGGTCAAGCAGGACATGGCAGTCGTGGGGAACCTTTGCCAGTGGAGTTTTTAGTTCCTATTTGATGATGAGCTTTGGAGCTCTTTATGACTATGATAAAATCAGGAACTCTTTAGGAAATATAAGGAAGCATAATTACTCGTAATAAAATAGCCGAAAATAAAAATTGTAAAAACTAAAATTAAACTAATATTAAAGGAAAATGAAATAAAAAAGTACTTAAAGAAGATAAATAAAGATAAACGTGAAAATAAAAATAATAAATAAAAAGTTTTTAAACATCGTCATCGCCGGATGGTTCGTGAGGTGGTGGTGGCGATGAGACGCGAAGGTGCTGACAAATCTGATGAAGAGTAGCATTAATGTGATCAAAACGTTGAAAACACTGCTGCTCAAATAGAGTAAGGCGCTCAGAGATGTCAGAGTATGAAGTCGCTGTATGAATTGGACGACGGACAGGTGGTGATTGAGATGGTGGGACCTCATGACGTGGAGGGACATCATCAGTAATGTCCTCTAGGTCCTCCTCTTCGGTGGACTGGATGAGGCGGTACTAAAGAGGGTAGGTGCCTCGTCGTTTATCGATCATCCTCATATGTAGCATGCTCGAGATGCCCTGTGGGGACATCTGGCCGATGAGAGTGAGGGAGGATGCTTGTGCCACTTTGTTGAGGAGCCCAAAGTACCAAGCCAATTGAGTCACATAGGGCCCGATAGAGATGACTCCTCTTCTATGTCGCTCTATCTGATGGCGGATGGTAAGGGTAATGAAGTAGGCAAGGTTGAAGACGTACCCGTCGCCATGCTCCACAAGAAATAGGCGTCATGAGTGCTGACACCACCGGTGTTCTCTCACCGTCCTGTTAGACTGTGGGCCAAGATGGTGTATAGGTATCGCAGGGATGCAGCAAGGGCTGACGCCTTAGAGTGGCTAGGATCATAGGTGGCCGAGACAAGGACGAGGTCCTTCCAGCACTTTGAGGGAGAGTAATGGATATGGCGACGGAGGGTGTCAAGTTCATTGTCGTCCATGAACTCCTCTGTGTACAGCCCTAGTGTAATTCCAAACTCTGGTACACTCAACTGGATCACTAGACCACTAAGGCGAAACTGGACTATTCCAAGATCGTCGAAGTTTGTCATGACGACTTGAAGATAGAAGGTCGAGCAGAGTTCTATCGTGAGTTCGAGGTATGTCGGCTCGATGATCTCAAAGAAGAGCCCCCACGGTTCAGTCATCAGATGCCGCGTCAGCCATCTGAATTTGTTCGAGTGCGGCCTAGTCAATGCAGCGGTCCACACCTAGGGGTCAGGCCTGTAATATCTGAAATAATTCCTCCTGAGGTCCCAAGGAAAACTGGAGGAATGGATGTCTGATTTCGACAGTGGGACCCAAAGAGGATGCTGGTCCTTTCCTTTTCCTTAAGGCGGGGACGGCAGTTTTTTACCACGATTCGACATGATATCTGTAATGAAAACATGAAGAAGATAACATGAACTAGCGAATTCAAGAAGCAATTATGAATATAGTTAAACTAATTAATCCAACCAACTGAACAATACTCAGTCAAAATTAGTTCAATCTAGATGATAGGAGTCTATAGCAAATGTCATAAGAAAAGCATGATTATTTTTCAACATGGAATGAATGAATTAGATGTTATGGAAACACAATAAAGAATGAAGTTTCCAGAAAACTTCAAATAAAATGGAAAAACATAAGTATGACTATAGTGAGAACTATGAACATTAATCAGAAATCAGCCAAAGAAAACTAGAAAAATCATAAAAGAGATGAAGAAAATAGAGAGAAATGAGTAGACAAATGCAGTATGTTGATGGATGGAGGAGTTTGGAGTGTCTTGGGTGGAGCTATGGTCGGCGCACGGGCAAGGCAGAGAGGGCATGTGACAGGAGACCGGCGGCTAGGGTTGGGTTTTGGGGAAGGGGATGATGAATAGTGAGGGTTTTATATAGAATTTGAGGCACACGGCTGTGGGACACACCCGTGTGCCCTAATTTTTGCCTATGTTTTTCGCAATTTTTTTTAAAATTTGGGCATGTTTAAAACTCACACACTCCAGTTCTCTTTGGGCGTGTTGGTGCCCACGGCCATGTCGCACAATCGTGTCCTACGTCGTTCACTTCTCCCACATCCGTGTTCCAATGCGCATGCCCGTGTTGTTTTATCAGTCTTGAGCACGGGTGGTGGGCACGGGCGTGTTGCATCATTGTGCTAAATTCTCAGTTTCAACCACAGTTCCTAGACACGGATGTCTCTCACGCCTGTATTATTTTGGTAGTTTCACCCACGGCCATGTCACACGGCCGTGACAACTTATAGTATCTCGTGTTGGGGAAAAATTTTGCCTTGTTTTCACACGGCCGTATCGTATGGCCTAAGGCAAGCCCGTATGCCTAGCCGTATGGATGGGAAAACCCTGTGTTCCAAGACTCAGTTAGTAGGTTAGATGTGGCAAACTAGAATTTAAAGAAATCAATACTGTTAGTGCTTGGGTTGCCTCCCGAGAAGATCTTATTTATAGTTTAAGCTTGACTTACCTCTTTGGTGTGTGATCATGGTGGCTCGAGGAGTTTACACTGTAACACCCCTATCCCGTAACCGTCGCCGGAATAGGTAAGGGGCATTACCGGACTTGTAACTCATGTCAGAACAGTAAAATTTTAAATTTTTTTCTTGAAATAAATATCATTCATTTAAATAAGTACTAAGCACAGCCAGGGATAAAATTTAAACTTCTCTAAGTAAACATTCAAAAGATGCCATTTTCGCATGGCTTATATACATTAACCAAAAATATTCTTTCGCCACTAGTCTATTCTATACATGCCATAAGATAATCCAAAACGTAGCAGTACCAAACAGTGGATAGTGATAGTGTGACTAGTTGCTGATGATCCCCGAGCCTGTAGCTTCCAAATGAGATCTATAAAACAGAGGAAACAGAGTAAACGGAGTAAGCATTACAATGCTTAGTAAGTTTTAAGCAGTGTTAACAGATAACAATCAAATTATAACATAGTTGTTCGTATTTTTATTTCACTCTTCCTTCGGGCATACCATCCCTTTACCGAATGCATCAAGACACCATACCATTCAATTTTGGTCATGGGTTACACAAAGAACTTAATGTCTAACTCAAAAATGCCAAAATGAAAATCCAAGAGTCATCAATCTCCATCACATGTATCATTACAAAGCTTTACACTTAGCATGCAAATGACATCAACACAAATCCACCTTAGCCGAAACTTAACTCATCTTCATGCCTCATCACCACAACATCAAACATCAACCAAGAAGACAACACCCATGGCCGAATATCATCTCCATCTCATAGCAAAGATTTAAACCATGGGCTAGGTAGAACTCAAACTAACAACTAAAAACATGCATGAATCTCAAGGACAACATCAAACATACCTTAGTCTAGCAAACCACCATAGCCGATTTTCTCAAGCTCTTCCCCTTCCTTTCTTTCCTCTATTCGGCCAAAGATGTTCAAGAATGAACACTTTTTTTTCTTTCTTCAATTCACGGCAATGGGGGGGAAACATGGATGAGACAATTTTTTTTTCATCATCATTTACCTTTCCATTATTATTTTATTACCCATACTCCTTATTTTATTTTATTGTTTCCTCCCATGATGCACCAACACAACATGTCTATGACATGTTTTGCCCATCACCCTTTGTCCATCCTAATGTCATGGCCGGCCACTACTAGATGGGGGGAAAATTGACATGCAAGTCCTCCCTTTTGATTACATGCACTATTAGGTCCTTGTAGATTAGCCTATCACATTTCAAAAATGTCACCCATAAGTCCTTTTGACTAAATTCACATGCAAATTTACTAAATCAAAGCCTAAAACTTTCACACCTTCATAATCACATATTTTAGACAATAAATATCACATTCAAATAATTTAGTGACTCGGTTTAGCGGTCCTGAAACCGCTTTCGGACTAGGGTCACTTTAGGGGTGTCACAACTCTCCCCCCTTTAGGGATTTTCGTCCCCGAAAATTTCTACCGATGCATAGTTTAGGATAACGTCCTCTTATTGAATTATATTCATATAAACATTAGCTCATCGATAGCAATTGTAATTCATTATTGATTTCTCATCGATCTATAAAATCATTTTCTTATCTTAAAACAAATACATAAACATTTCTACAAGTATGCACATATATCTCATTTTCTTGATTTCATAAGCAATAATCACTTAATTTAATTCACAAATGCATTTCAAACACATATTAAGCACATATTAACATGTATAATTCACATCATCAACCCACATATTTGTAACCCACATTTTCATTCATGTATAAGCTGTAACCTAACTGAAAGTACACATATACTCAAACATCCCAATAAATATCCTTTATAACTTTATCACATCTCAATATTCGACTTAACTCATTTCCAAAAAAAAAGTCAACTTCCACGTACCTAAACATTTAGTTTATTTAGCACATTCAATCATAGTTAACGTTACCCGTATACAGTCGAATAGGCAGAAAGCCTAATGTAATACACTGGCATGAGATTTATTCTAGCGCATAACTCGTATATCCAAAATTATCAAAATTCATCAAAAATTCTTTCAAACTTTCGAATGTCGAAACTTAATCAAAATAATTTCTTGAACAAGATTAACAAAATAGTGTCCATTCAGCAATAGCACATATAACTTCATATACCGAGAATCTCATAGACTAAATCCATAACACATTTTCAACTAAGCACTTAAGTGCACATATAACATAAATCCATTCCTTAACAACATATCCACCATTTTTTTTTACGTATTAACTTATTCTGATCTTACTTAATTTATCATCTTAAATATACCCGTTGAATCATTCGAAATCATTACGGATACTCATTAAGCACATATAGCTCTTACAATGCCATATCCTAGATATGGTCTTACATATTCTCACATATCGAGCCGATGCCATGTCCCAGACATGGTCTTACACACTATCTCAAACCAATGCCTTCGTCCCAAACGAGGTCTTACATGAATTCCACTTCACACACTTAGTGCCCACTGACCGATCTCGCACTCATAGTGCTCGGTTAAAGGAATTCGCACACACACAGTGCCTCTAATCATTCACACACATAGTGCTCTTATTCATTCGTTAATACACATTGAAATGACTTAACCAAGTCTATAAACATCATGTATGTACACTTTTAAACATATCATCTCATTTAAATTTGAATTCGTATAGTAATGAGCACTTAAACTTTGCTCAAATTACCGGCACGAAGCCTACTAGGCACGAAGGCCCGAATACACGTCACCAGCATGATTGCTCTTCGAGACCTAGCCCGGATATAACACCAGCACGAATGCTCTTTGGGGTTTAGCACAGATATATCACTAGCACGAATGCTCCTCGGGACTTAGCCCGGATATATCACTAGCACGAATGCTCCTCGGGACTTAGCCCGGATATATCACTAGCACGAATGCTCTTCGGGACTTAGCCCGGATTTATCACTAGCACGAATGCTCTTTGGGACTTAGCCCGGATATATCACTCTCAATTCTCATGTACATATACACATATAGCAATACACATTAGTATATCATTTACATTACTTGAATACAAACACAACATGCTTATCGACCATTCAACTTCCAGTTCCATAGCCACATACAAAAATCACATTTATAGTCATAACACTCTTTCAAAATTGCATCACTTATACCCTTATAATTCAATCCAAATTGGAATTCAAATACGAGTACATGATACGTACCTGATCAACTTAATAATTTAGGCATATCTAAGTGAAGTTATATCGCAAATTCTCATAGTCAGAAGCTTGCTACAGCTCGATTGGGATCAAGATTCATTACAATACAGCAAACACATTTTAATAGCCAAAAATCATCACACTATCATTTTATCACTTTATGGCATGTATAAATAGACTCACGCGTGCTACATTAGTCCTAGAATCGACTAAACCGTAGCTCTGATACCAATAAAATGGAACACCCCTATCTTGTAACCGTCGCCGGAATAGGTAAGGGGCATTACCGGACTTGTAACTCATGTCAGAACAGTAAAATTTTAAATTTTTTTCTTGAAATAAATATCATTCATTTAAATAAGTACTAAGCACAGCCAGGGATAAAATTTAAACTTCTCTAAGTAAACATTCAAAAGATGCCATTTTCGCATGGCTTATATACATTAACCAAAAATATTCTTCCGCCACTAGTCTATTCTATACATGCCATAAGATAATCCAAAACGTAGCAGTACCAAACAGTGGATAGTGATAGTGTGACTAGTTGCTGATGATCCCCGAGCCTGTAGCTTCCAAATGAGATCTATAAAACAGAGGAAACAGAGTAAACGGAGTAAGCATTACAATGCTTAGTAAGTTTTAAGCAGTGTCAACAGATAACAATCAAATTATAACATAGTTGTTCGTATTTTTATTTCACTCTTCCTTCGGGCATACCATCCCTTTACCGAATATGCACATCTCATCATATACAATAGGCAGATAAACTTTCACATAAAAGTGAGCTCATGTGACATAGATATATCGTATGATTTCACATAACCTCTCACACTGATCCGATGTCACATAATCATGGGAATAGTCTCATAGATTGCTCTCGTATGCATCACATAACTACCTTATGATTTAGTGCAAATCAAGCTCACATATAAACTTGGAGTACATACCTGTTTAACCTTTTGCATTGAATCTATTTATAAGCAATTCTTATTACGAAGTCTTACTCGGCCATAATCTCCACACGAAGTTATCGGGTCTTACCCGGACAAAATCCCCACACGTAGTCATCGGGTCTTTAGAGCTCGGATATAGTACGAGCACGAAGCTTACGGACATTAATCAGTGATAATATTCTCGCATAAAGCCGGCGGGGTTTTAACCCGGATATAGTACTGACACAAATGCCCTTCGGGACTTATCACATTTATACACTTTCACATCCATCACGTTGTCCACTCGGCCCTATCACATATATACACTTTCACATTCATCACATTGGCCATTCGGCCTTATCACATATATACACTTTCACATTCATCACATCGGCCATTAGGCCTTATCACATATATATACACTTTCACATTCATCACATTGGCCATTCGGTCTTATCACATATATACACTTTCACATTCATCACATCGGCTATTAGGCCTTATCACATATATACACTTTCACATTCATCACATCGGCCATTAGGCCTTATCACATATATACACTCACATCACAATTATCCAAATATACTTCACATATCACATATACTATCATGTATACACTTTGTCTTGGCCGAATCTACATTAATCATTTCCCAATGAATAATTCAATTTCACGCCATACTATCATTTCATATTCGAATACTCATAAACTTACAATTTCACAAATTTTAATATCAAAGATCCATCTAACACTCATGTATCATTTTACAATATCACGATTTAGAATTCACGTATGGGTTTAATCAATAGCTTATGAGTAACTAAAACAAGTTTTATCCATGTTTACAACAAAATCACATATTCACTACGAGCTATTTTCCTGAGCAGTAGTTACTAAATTATTTATAACTGGAGCTACAAAACTCCAAATCACTTGCCGTTAATTTTCCCTGAATATAGACTCGTATATCTTCCATCCATAAAATTTTCAGAATTTTAGGTTTGGCCAATCAATACCAGATTTTTCTTAAATTTTCCCCTGTTTCACTGTTTGACTAATCTGACCACTCTTCACTACGAATCAAATTTCTCATTTTACAGAATTCAAAATGTGTTGTATTTGATTTCATTTGAAACTAGACTCATTAAGGAGTCTAAGCATATAAATTTTATCTTATAACCATTTTTGTACAATTTATAATGATTTTCTAAAAACAGAACAGAGGATTACAGTGTCATTCTGCGCTGTCTCACACAACTTTAAGTATCTCATTATCGGAAATTCCTTTGCTTACACGGTTTCTTTTATAAGAAACCAGACTCATTAAGATTTAATTTCATGTCTCATTCAGCCTCTAATTCAAATCCATAAATTTATG
Organism: Gossypium hirsutum; assembly: GCF_007990345.1. NCBI lineage: Eukaryota > Viridiplantae > Streptophyta > Magnoliopsida > Malvales > Malvaceae > Gossypium > Gossypium hirsutum. The sequence continues at coordinate 101,961,274 of NC_053425.1, read as the reverse complement.
GTGATTTTCGAAAGTCATGTTGCTGCTGCTGTCCTAAGCAGACTATTTCAAATTACCCTTAAATTCCCAAGCTCAAACACTTAAGAACTTACCATTTGAGCTTAGAACATATCATGGCCACATCATATCTTATTAAATCAACTCATTATGTCCTATTATGATTGAATTTACTCAACGTTTAATCACTTAAAACTTACCTCGGATGTTGTTGAACGATTCCGATGGCTATTTGACCACTTTTTCCTTCCCTTTATCGGATTTAGTTCCCCTTTGCTCTTGAGCTTAATTTAACAAATAAATTGATTTAATCATTTGAGCATCGAAAAGAGGAACTCAAGATACTTAGCCCATATATATATACATTAGACATTAAAGTCACATACATATGAAATCATGAATCAACTCAACATATTAACCCACACTTCCTTTTAGCCGATTGTCTAAGCCAAGATAAAAGCATCAATATGCTTGCCTCTAACCGAATACATGCAACACCAATCTTCTTCCTATGGCCGAATATGCATGTCTATGTTGAGGCCGATTATATGCTTAATACTTCCTACAAGTATGGTTACTTGTATTGATTATATATCATATTGTATCAAGTTCAAAACTCGGCTAATACGCATATATACACTAGTAATCAAATACTAACATTTTGCACTTCACCTTACTACCATTTCACATCTATTTTCTACCATGGCCGAATGCATCAAGACACCATACCATTCAATTTTGGTCATGGGTTACACAAAGAACTTAATGTCTAACTCAAAAATGCCAAAATGAAAATCCAAGAGTCATCAATCTCCATCACATGTATCATTACAAAGCTTTACACTTAGCATGCAAATGACATCAACACAAATCCACCTTAGCCGAAACTTAACTCATCTTCATGCCTCATCACCACAACATCAAACATCAACCAAGAAGACAACACCCATGGCCGAATATCATCTCCATCTCATAGCAAAGATTTAAACCATGGGCTAGGTAGAACTCAAACTAACAACTAAAAACATGCATGAATCTCAAGGACAACATCAAACATACCTTATTCTAGCAAACCACCATAGCCGATTTTCTCAAGCTCTTCCCCTTCCTTTCTTTCCTCTATTCGGCCAAAGATGTTCAAGAATGAACACTTTTTTTCTTTCTTCAATTCACGGCAATGGGGGGAAACATGGATGAGACAATTTTTTTTTCATCATCATTTACCTTTCCATTATTATTTTATTACCCATACTCCTTATTTTATTTTATTGTTTCCTCCCATGATGCACCAACACAACATGTCTATGACATGTTTTGCCCATCACCCTTTGTCCATCCTAATGTCATGGCCGGCCACTACTAGATGGGGGGAAATTGACATGCAAGTCCTCCCTTTTGATTACATGCACTATTAGGTCCTTGTAGATTAGCCTATCACATTTCAAAAATGTCAACCATAAGTCCTTTTGACTAAATTCACATGCAAATTTACTAAATCGAAGCCTAAAACTTTCACACCTTCATAATCACATATTTTAGACAATAAATATCACATTCAAATAATTTGGTGACTCGGTTTAGCGGTCCTGAAACCGCTTTCCGACTAGGGTCACTTTAGGGGTGTCACATACACTCCTCATCCCTGCTATCAACTTTATAAATATAAGATTTAAGACGAGTATTGTTTACCTTAAAAGTGTCGAATTTGGGATGAATTACCTCGACTGTACTGTATGGAAAAATGCTAAGTACCGTAAGAGGGATTTCTTCATTTAGTTCAGAAGTTGTAATACTAGGGTCTGCTGCGTCTAATAGCACTTTGTCTCCAACTTTAAGTTGATTCGGGGAAAAATTTAGCTTGTCATGGCGTGTTTTTGGTTTATCGTGTGTTTTCGATTTATGTGTCTAGTTCCTCGATTTGTAGTCTTCGTTCTTCATAGATAGGTCCTTTGTTGTTGCTTGAACATGACTCATATATGTTCTTCAAACCTATTTCCTGCAAAGTAGGTTGCACCACATGGTTAATTTTAGTAGGATGACTTATACCACCACCTTCAATTTTCGATGTGTTACTCGAATTACGAGCTTGAAGGGTGATTATTTCGTCTCCCACACGAAGTGTGAGTTCACCTGTGCCAACATCAATTATTGTTCTAGCAGTTGCTAAAAGGTCCTCCCTAAAATTAAATGAACGTTACTATCCTCTTCTATGTCTAAAACAATGAAATCAACTGGGAATAAAAATTTTTCAATTTTAACGAGTAAGTCTTCAATAATCCCCCTGGGAAATCTGATTGTTTTTTCGGCTAATTGAATACTCATCCTAGTTTGTTTGGGTTTCCCAAGACCTAGTTGCTTAAACATTTTGTAAGGCATGACATTGATACTAGCCCCTAAATCAGCCAAAGCATTATTAACATCTAGGCTACCAATTAAACAGGGAATCGTAAAACTCCCTGGATCTTTTAATTTCTTGGCCAGCTTATTCTGTGGTATGGCTAAGCAAACCGCATTTAGCTCCACATGTGACGCCTCATCCAACTTTCGTTTGTTTGTTAAAAGCTCATTTATGAATTTCAATGCATTTGGGATCTGCGAAAAAGTTTCAATAAATGGTAAGTTAATATGTAGCTTCTTTAATAATTTAAGGAATTTACCAAATTGTTCTTCTGTACGGTCTTTCCTTGTCACGTTTGGGTATGGCACACGAGGTTTGTATTCTGTACTTACCAGTTTCTGGTCATTATGGTCCACCTCACCTTTACCTTTACTTAGCATTGTTTCTTGCCTTGGCTCTGGTTCAAGTGCAACTAACCCTTCCTCATCTTGAACGACAATTGCATTGATTTGCTCCCTTGGGTTAGGTTCAGTGTTACTCGGCAGGCTACCTTGTGGTCATTCAGATATCAATTTAGCGAGCTGACCTATTTGAGTTTTGAGCCCTTGGATCGATGCTTGTTGATTTTTAAGTGCTGTCTCAGTATTCTGAAACCGAGTTTTTGACACCGAGATGAATTTTGTTAGCATCTCTTTAAGGTTCAATTTTTTCTCTTGTTGGTAGGGTAGTTGTTAGAAGCCTGGAGGTGGTGGTGGTCTTTGATTTCCTTGGCCTCCCCATGAAAAATTTGGGTGGTTCCTCCAACTTGCATTGTAAGTGTTACTAGAAGGATTATTTCGAGATCGAGGATTATTACCCATGTAATTTAACTGCTCGTTCTCTATTTTGTGGCCATAGGGTGGGTATTCTAAATTACGTGATCCACCTCCACTTGCTTCACATTGCATTACTGGATGAACCTGTGAAGAACCAAGAAAACCGTAAATTTTTCTGTTCAAAAGTTTTACCTGATTAGAGAGCATGGTGACCGAATCGACGTTAAATACGCCGGCTATTTTCTTTTGTTTTTTCCTCATGACTTGCCACTGATAATTATTCAGTGACATCTCTTTTATAAATTCATATGCATCTTCAGGTGTCTTATTATTGATAGTTCCACTAGCAGCTGCGTCAATCATTTTTCAAGTCAAAGGATTTAGGCCATTATGAAACTTTTGAATCTGTAGCCAGAGTGGTAACCCATGGTGACGACAATTTCTCAGAAGGTCCTTGTATCTCTCCCATGCATCGTAGAGTGTTTCTAAATCCATCTTCACAAAAGAAGAGATATCATTACGTAATTTGGCTGTTTTAGCTGGCAAAAAATATTTTAATAAAAACTTTTCAGTCATTTGTTCCCAAGTAGTGATTGACCCTCGTGGTAACGAGTTCAACCATTGTTTAGCCTTATTCCTCAATGAAAAGGGAACAATCGAAGGCGAATGGCATCATCAGAAATGCCATTGATTTTAAAAGTGTCGCAAAACTCTAAGAAATTCACCAAGTGAGCGTTGGGATCCTCGTCCTGCAAACCATCAAGTTGAACAAACTGTTGGATCATTTGAACGGTGTTAGGTTTCAGTTCAAAATTATTTGTAGCAACAGTAGGCCTAACTATGCTCGATTCAGTTCCTGTTAAAGAAGGTTTAGCATAATCATACATAGTACGTGGAGCAGGATTCTGATTAGCAGCAATTGCAGGAGGTAGCGAAGTTTCTTAGTTTTCAGCCATCTCCTTGGTTGTGGTTGAAGTATCGTCCTCTTTCTCTTCCTCTGTGTATCGTAAGCTTCACCTTATTTCTCTTCGATTTCTACGAACTGTGCAGTCGATCTCATTATCAAACAGTAATGGTCCCGACGGGTTTATTCTAGTCATACACTATAAAAACCCGCTCGGAACAAAATGTAAAATGGATAAAGTAATAAAAATCGAGTGCTCCTAATATCTTAGTTCCCCGGCAATGGTGCCAAAAACTTGATACGTGATATTCGCGACAGGTTTTAAAGATTTATAATTAATCGTTCTTGAAACTAACTATTATCATGATGAAGGCAAGTGTACCTATCGAACAGTAGTATAGCTTTAGCAAGACCGAATTGTCGAGCCCAAAGGAACCAAGAGTACTATACTAATTAACTAAACTAAGGGATTAACTTGAATAAGAGCATTAACTTGAATCAATATCCTGAAATATTAAAACAAGAATTAAGAACACATAATTAAGAACAAGTCAAATATTTATCATACAATTCAGATAATAATAACAAGATCCGTTCTTTGGTTTCATTCCCCTTAGGTATTTAGGAAGTTTAGCTCATAATTATAAAAGAAAACATCTCAGAAGAGTAATGAATACAAAACATAAAGAAAACCCAAAACCCCTGAATGGAAATTGAAGGGAGATCTTCAGTCTTGACAATGAATTCGGCTTCTAAGATGGATCAATTGGCTTCCCTTGAGCAATTCCTTGCCTCCTACTCCGTGTGTACTTTCTAAATGCCTCCTCAGGTGTTCAAATAGGCTTTAGAATGCCTAAGAGCCCTCAAAAGTGGCCTTTTCAGAATAGGACTATACTTGGGCTCGGCAGGGACATGCCCGTGTGACACGCACGTGTGCGATTACTCCAGCCCGTGGTCAAGGCTGTTGAATAGGCACAGGCGTGTAGTCTACCCATGTAAATCGTGCTTCTATCCTGCCAAATGGACACGACCGTGTGATACACCCACGTGAGGAAGTCCAGGCCATGTTTATTTCCCATGTGGGTTTATTTTCTCCGTTTTCGGTGCATTTCTCGCTCTTTTTACTCTCCTATGCTCATCTGAGTATAAAACATGAAATTAAAGAATTAGAAGCATCGAATTCACCAAATCTAAGGAGAATTCATCCATAAATGTGCTAAGCATGGGATAAAAATATGTATAAATTACGGTTTATCAGAAATTAAACTTACCAATCTTGATTATTAAATCTAAACATACAATATCATGTTTCCATCCATTTGGTTAAATTTGCCAATATTATGTTTCCATCCATTTGGTTAAATTTGCCTAAGCACGTACATTCAATCAAACATGTTAGTCACCAAAATCTTTATATAAATCAAGTAACATAGATGAGCCCATCAAGCAATATTCTATCTAGTCATTATAGATGAGCCCATCAAGCAATATTCTATCTAGTCACTACTATTTCATCTCAAGGTTTTCATGCCAAGTCAAGAGTTATATGTCCTTTGAATCATTGAATTCCAATGAATGCTCAAGTAGTACATTCGAAGTGTATGATTCAAAAATTCAAAAATTTCTTATTCAAGGGTACCCATTAGGGCACTTAACTAATAAACACTCTCTTGAGCCACATATCGTTTAACAGGATTACCAGTCCAGGCTAAATCCTTTATATAACGTATGCTTAGGGGAGTTCAATTAGGATTACCAGTTCAAGCTAAACCCTAATCATAATGTAAGCTCAAGAGGTATTATATTGGGATTACCCATTCGAGCTAAATCCTTTTTATAACAAGGTCATTGGGATTACTCGTCCAAGCTAAATCTCATCCACAACAAATGTAGACTCTACTAGTTTTGGGAAAGTGCACACATTCATCGAAATTCAACATCCAATATGTACTAACCCTTTATCACCATTTCAAGCTTATTTTCATTTTTCATCATAGCATACAAGTGAATCACATCAACATAATCACATTACATACAACACAAGAATTAATTAATATAATTACATGTCCGATTAAGTTACACGAACTTACCTCGACACTTGTTCTCGTAAAAATCTACTAATCTGAAATCTTTTCTTTTCCTCGATCTAGCCTCGAGTTTGTGTTTTCCAGATCTATATAAATGAATTTAATGATTAATTTCATACATTTCATACTGAAATGAAATCAATCTACATCCTAGGAAAAATTACCATTTTGCCCCTAACTTTTCTGAAAATTCCATTTTCGTTCCTAGGCTCGAAAAATGAAACTTATGCAAATTACTCCCTATCCCAAGCCTAACCAAAGCCCCATTACAAATTTTCCAACACATGTTTACATAAAATTTTAGAATTTTTCCTTCAATTTCACAAGTTTACATTTTAGTCCCTAAATTAAGTTTTCATCAAAAATCACTCTACAACAGTTGTTTATCTATCAATAATATTTTATTTTCTACCATAAATTTCTAATTTCCAGCATAATACAACCATGACTCATTTCATTCGTTGATAAGTTTTCAAATTAAACCCTCAAATAGAGAGATTAAGCTATCTCGGCTTCAAAAATACCAAAATTACTAAAAACGGGACAAGAAAACTTACCTAATTAGGCCCTGAAAGCTTATTTTCTCTCTCCTAGGGTTTCAATGTATTTTTAAGGATGAAGATGACAAAATAAGATGATATTATCATCTTTTAATTTAATTAATTATTTCAAATTCCAATTTAGTCCTTGACTTTTTTATATATTTCCATGGATGAGTCATTATGAAAAATCTACATACTTTTCTTAATGGTCTAATTACTATATAAGGACCTTAAGTTTTGAATTCCAAGCTATTTGATCCTTATAGCTACTAGAATTCAACTTTTGCATTTTATGCAATTTAGTCATTCTCGTAATTAAATACTTAATCGATAAAATTTTCGTATCAAAATTTTCAAATGTCATTTCTAGCATATTACGGGCCATATGATAAAATAAAAACAAAATATATTTTGCGTCACATTTGTGGTCTCGAAACCATTATTCTGATTTCACTGAAAAATAGGTTGTTACAAGATAAACCCAAACCACCGTTCAAATAATGTTACAATCCAAAAACCAAAAAAAACCTTAATAAAAGTTTAAGAAAAATAAATGTTTAGTCCAAAGCCCATCGTATGTCCGCATGTTGGGTCCATTTCTAGTATCAAGTATTACCTAAGATGTTTGAAACTATGGGGTGAGCTAACTAGCTCAATGTGAGTCTAAAACAGTATAAGAAATCAATTAACCATACGGATTGTAAACATCAATATAACATAACACCAAACGTAGCATAAAACATTATCATTCGAGTGTATCATAGACATAATACAATGCAAAAAGATTCCTACCCAATCATTCACTACACCTCACAAGTTCCCCAAAACCCGTTCGCCAATCTCCAAACATTGTGAGCTGTGCTTAATGTGTTTAAACCACCATTATAAACAATATAGCTATACTGCAAATCATTATGCGATATAATCACCATTCTCCTCATTACTCCCAGTGCATGCACTAACAACATTAATGTGGACTTAATCTACAGCCGCTATTCTACAGAACTCCTCTGTCATCCACAATATCCTACCCCATTTGCATACATTAAATCATACAAGATACAAACAAGTACATATTTCCATTACAATCACATTTCAGTGGCATGCTTTACACACCTTCATTATATCATTCATTTCCAGTTAGTGGTAACACTTTCAATTTTACAATCCATTCAATGACATTCTAACATGCCTCAGTTTCGTAATCATTTCATAAGTAATTTAACATGCTACAAAAGTAATTTTCCACTGCATATATAGACACTTTCAATTAATTCATTTCATGACATCTTACTTAAGGATACAATTCAAGTGTCCAAATTATCATTCCATAAAAGCACATGCTATACAGACAACCAACAACATTTAATATCCAAATTAACCATTTTACATCATTCCAATAATGAATATACAATTAATCAGCTAACCATACTAGTTCTGCATTCATGCAATTTAGTTAGGGCTTGAAACATACCTTGTTTGACCACATTTAAATTACTTACTTAGTAATTTAATCAAGCTCGTCCAACAAGCTTAATTACCATATTAAATACTAAAAATACTTATTTAACATTTATTTTTGTAAGTTAGAACCCACAACTTAATTTTGAAAATCGTAGCACTAAATTGTAAAATCCGCTCTCCTGCTCTTAAGCCTTAGATGAACCTCTATCCAAAATCAACACTTAATACGATAATATATGATTAATGACTAGAATTAAAACACCCAAAGGGGTTCGGCCTAAGAAGTGTTACAAACACGAATTTTCATATTCGAGTTATCAAGTGAACTTACACTATATGGATACGAAACGCAAGTGCGAATGAGATCTACAATCATTGCTAATCCTAGATATTTAAATCATCACCTAAACATAATTAATACCAAAAAATCAGTAACCAAGAACCCCTATTTAGACTTTAAAGTAATCAATCAAAGAAAAAATTATTAACAAAGCAGAACAGTGCAAGATCTCACACAAATCTACACATTGCACTGGCCATTATCCAAATTAGAGTTGTTGGATGATCATTTTGGTTAATTACTCAATTAGAAACATCTAATCAGATCAAAATAGAGGGAAAGATCTAAAATCTTACAATATTAGTGGAGGAAACTGAAGAGAAATGACCGTCCTAAAACAATGGTGTTCTAAGGGGGCGGTAACACCATTTAAGACGACAAAAAAGGCAAATCTAGGGTGGCACAAGGAGGGATCTTTGGACAAACAAAAAGAAAAATTTTAAGGGCTGGAATTTTTATTTATTGGCTGTAAAAATAGCAACCAAAAATCGACACACAAAGCACAACAAGAGAGAGAGAAATAGGACTTACTGACATTGATTCAAACAAGGGAGATTCGGCGATGGTGAACAATTAAGGGGATGATATGGGAGGCTTAAGGATGGATTTAAGGCATAAAAAAGAGTTTGTTTATGGTATGAAAATAACTAGCAAAGTGGCTGGAAAATTATTGGTAAAGGCTTAGCAAAATGGGGTGGAACAACAATAGTGAAATCCTAGAGAAAGGAAGAAACTTGAGTGAAAAATGAGAGAGGAGAGGAGAGGAGAGGAGAGGAGCAGCTAGGTTGTAACAAAACTGACTAAAGGTAGAAAAATAAGTGAAAAAGTGGTTTAGCTAATTGCACAAGAATAGGGGGAAGGATAAAAATTAGCAAAATTAAGTTATTTTATAAGGGAAGAGAATCGAAATCGAGTCCTTGAGCTAATTGCACTATCTCCTTATTTTCTTTTAACCACTAAGTCAAATAATAATCCTTGAAACAATTTTACAACCTTTAAACCAAAAATTTGGGATGTTACAAGATAAGTTTGTGATTTCTAAATATTGTAATTCCATTATTAAAAGTCACAGTCAAGCTATCCTTATATAAACATGCAACTGAAATTAAGTTTCTTTTGAAAGTTGGTACATAGAAAACATCTTCAAAAATAATATTCCTAAAATTATTAAAGTAAATATGTACATCTCCCAATACTTTAGCTGCTACAGTTGTCCCATTTCCGGTCTATAATGGTAGATTCTTATCTCTAAGATCTTTCGTCTCCTTGAACCCCTATAGAGAAACAAAAACATGATTAGTGGCTACTGAATCAATGACCCAGTGGCCCATTGAATCCTCTACTAAAAAGAATTCTATCATAAAGAGTTCCACACCTTTGTCTTTGGTGGCTAGGTATTCCTTCCACTCTCTACAGTTTGCCTTTAAGTGCCCTTTCATACTGTAAATGGAGCATTTGGACTTAGATAAGTCTTTAGGCTTTCTAGTTTTCTTTTTTTTTTCCACTTTCTATGGCCTAGAGACCTTAGCCTTGTCTTTCTTAGTGCACTTTTGCTTCCCTTTTGAGGAAGAAACGAAAACTGTATTTGTTTTTGCTCTACAAACTAGCTGGCTGTAACGCCCCGTACCCGAGACCGTTGCCGGAGTCAGACACGAGGTTTTAACGGACTTAATTCATTCATTTACACAGATTATTTTAAAATTTCTAGATAAGCTGGATAATTGTGTCACTGTCACCTTAAAAATCATATCTCGAGTTCCAAAACTCAAAAACTGATTCCGTAAAAATTTTCCATGAAACTAGACTCATATATCCATCTACAGATTTTTTTCTAGAATTTTTGGTCCAGCCAATTAGTACAGTTTATTATTTAAAGTCTCCCCTATTTCAGGGTTTGACTACTCTGACCTTCATGCATTACGACTTAGATATCTCTCTGTACAGGGCTTCAATACTTATGCCGTTTATTTCTAATGAAACTATACTCAAAAAGGAACCTGTACATATAAAGCATGAGTTCTAATTATCTCTGGTTAATTTATGGAGAATTTCCAAATTCAGAACAGGGGATCCAGAAATCGCTCTGGCCCTGTTTCACAAAAACTTAAACATCTCATAAAATACGACTCATATGGTCGTTTCGTTTCTTCCATATGAAATAGACTCATCAAGATTCGATTACATAATTTATTCATTAATTAATTCCATTTCTACTATTTTTAGTGATTTTTCAAACTCACATCACTGCTGCTGTCAGCATCTATTTTAAGGTAAATTTCACCTATTTCATAGTTTTCCATGATTCAACTAGCCATTTGACATACATAGCACCAAATATGATTGTGATTAACCATTCCAATGGCTAATCATTGCCAAGCATTTCCACACCACTCAATAACCATATATACAAAACGGTTATAATGCCATGCTCAGAATATATAAGCCATTTTCGCATGGCTATCCGAATATATACATTACCAAAAAGGTACTTAATTAACAACAAAGGTCAGTCCTATACATGCCACTATCGAAGTTCAACTGAAAGAGTACCAAAAGGGCTTAGATAGTTTGGACGACTTCGACTTTGGCAATCCCGAGTCCGATAGCTGACGAACAAAATCTATAAAATAGAGAATTAAAGAAACGGAATAAGCATTTAATGCTTAGTAAGTTTTGAGTAATGAAATTAGTTACGACTAATGTATAACGTTCATATGGCTAAATGAATAATTTCATATATGCATATTCTCAAAATCATACTTACTTCACGCTTCAACCAATATATTCATACACAGGGTATCAAACCTAACTAAAGGCCGGAAGTTCGTTAATCAAGTGAGTGAATACTATTCAAAAAGGAATCGACTTTTCCGTTGCATATACGGACATACCTTATCGTTTGGATTTTATGAGCGTATTAATTGAAATTTTTACAGCAAGATCGCTCATTTCCAAACCCAAGTATCTTCGGGATTTAGCCAGATATCGCAACTCGCACAAATGCCTTCGGGTCTTAGCCCGGATATAGTCACTAGCATAAATGCCTTCGGGACTTAGCCCGGATATAGTCACTAGCACAAATGCCTTCGAGACTTAGCCCGGGTATAGTCACTAGCATAAATGCCTTCGGGACTTAGCCCGGATATAGCAAATCTCACAAATGCCTTCGGATCTTAGTCCGGTTATCATCTGAATAATCATGTACATATATCAACAAATCATAAAACATCTATATTTCGTTTTCATTATTAGAACTCAGACACAAGGCACTTATCAACCATTTCCATTTTCGACTCAATAGCCACATACAAAGAGCGTGGTTTTGATTTGCTTTATAACGTGATCTTTATACGCATTCGGCTGCCCGTCATAAGTATAAACTAATTACCTCAATATATAATTCAAGTAGAATCATTATATCACCGTTTATTTGTTATGCTTATATGCCATGACCTAATCAAATCATAAACTAAGTTCCATTACTCGAAAACTTACCTCGGGTGTTGTCGAACGATTTCAACGGCTATTCGATCACTTTTTCCTTTCCCCTATCCAACTTTGATCCTCTAAGCTCTTGAGCTAAATCAAACAATTTACTTCCCAATCAAACACAATCATACGACATTCATATATATTTTAGAACCAATTCATTTGAATTAGTTTACTACTTATACATCAAAATTTCCAATACAAGTATTTAGCACCTATGCACTTAAACCGGATTTGCAAACACTCATAGACCATGTCCGAATAGCTTAATTAACACCAATCTATAGCCCCTTGAACAATGAATTAAACCCATTCGATTAGCAACAAAAACTAATATTTAACAACTATTGTTTTCTTTTATTTCAAACATGCAGCAGACCAATTCCTCCACATATTACAGCACATTCAAATCAGCATTTACATGCTGGAACAATTTGTTTTCAAGCTGCGGTTTCCAGCAGTCATTTATGCATTTAATTGTCAAATTGTTACGTCACTACTAACAACTGAAACTTAGTAAGAATAACATAATATTTTAGCTATTAAACTCAATTTATCAACCCCTATAACCATAACTTACCTGTATGCAAACATTGGAATTTAAACATAAGAATTTACAAAGTTTCCTTTGAAAAACTCACTCACAAGCACATTCAATATGTCCTATTTTGGACAGCACAAGGCAGCAAAAATTATATCCCGCAAGAACACACTTAATAGTACTAAAATTTATTAGCTCATCACAACAAAAATCCATTCTTTTTAATCCTGTAATAACTCAATTAATTGGTCCTTAAACTGGACAGCATAATGCAACAAATGGGACTGTCCATACAACCCCAAATCGGCATGAAAATAGTTAGAATTTAGACTAATCATCCAAAGGATGTATGAACTTCCAAAGCAACATTGAATATACCTTAATCTAGTGAACCACCATAGCCGAATTTCTCCAAGCTCTTTCTCTTCTAGTTACGGCAATGAGGAGCAAAGATGAAACAACTTTTGTTTCTCCTCCCATTCCCCACATGTTTTATTATTTTTAATACATTATTTTATTTTGTAAACTAGTAATGCTAATAGAAAAAATACATATTATCATCAATGACCCATACCATGGCCAGCCACTACTTATTATAAATGGAAATTTGACATGCAAACCCATCATTTTTATAACATGCATTAATAGATCCTTATAGATTAACCTATCACATTTTAAAAGTGTCACACATAAGTCCTATTAACTAAATTCACATGCAATCGACTAAATCGAAGCTTAAAACTTTCACACATTCATATTCACATATTTTAGACAATAAATATCATATTCAAATACTTCGGTGACTCAGTTTAGCGGTCCCGAAACCATTTTCCGACTAGGGTCAATTTAGGGCTGTCACAACTCTCCCCCACTTAAGAAATTTTCGTCCCCAAAAATCTTACCGGTAAATAGGTTTGGGTATCGTTCTTTCATAGAGTTCTCGGTTTCCCATGTAGCTTCTTCAGTCGCGTGTTTGAGCCGCAACACCTTTACTAACAGAAATCTTTTGTTTCGCAACTCTTTCACCTCACGAGCGAGGATACGAATCGGTTCTTCTTCATAACTCATATCGGCTTGAATTTCAACCTCGGAGGGATTTATTACGTGCGAAGGATCAGATCTGTAATGTCGAAGCATTGAAACATGAAAAACGTTGTGAATCTTTTCGAGATCAGGGGGTAAAATCAATCTATATGCCACTGGACCAACTCGTTCAGATATTTCATACGGCCCTATGAACCCCGGACTCAATTTGCCCTTACGGCCAAATCTGAGTATCTTTTTCCAAGGTGAAACTTTAAGAAACACTTTGTCTCCCACCTGATACTCAATATCTCTTCGTTTTAAATTCGCGTACGACTTCTAACGATCTGATGCTGCCTCCAGACTTTTACGAATTATTTTTACTTTCTGCTCAGCATCTTTAATCAAATCAACTCCGAAAATTTTACTTTCACCGAGCTCGGTCCAAAATAATGGTGTACGACATTTACGACCGTACAAAGCCTCGTAAGGTGCCATCTTAATACTTGATTGAAAACTATTATTGTAAGCGATTTCAATCAAAGGTAAATACCGCTCCCATGAACCACTAAACTCAAGGATGCAACATCTCAACATATCCTCGAGTATCTGAATTATCCACTCGGATTGACCATCAGTCTGTGGATGAAAAACGGTGCTAAAATGCAACTTGGTACCCAAAGCTTCTTGCAATTTCTTCCAAAATCGCGAGGTGAATCTCGGATCTCTATCCGACACAATAGAAATAGGTACCCCGTGTAATCTTACAATCTGAGAAACATACAATTCAGCTAGTTTATCCAATGAAAAATCCGTACGTACGGGGATAAGGTGAGCCGACTTAGTCAGTCTATCAACAACAACCCAAATCACATCTTTCTTACTTGCCGACGATGGCAACCCAGATACAAAATCCATCGTGACTCGATCCCATTTCCATTCAGGTATCATGATCGGCTGAAGTAAACCAGTAGGCACTTGATGTTCTGCTTTCACTTGTTGACATATTAAACACTTCGAAACAAAATCGAAAATGTCTCGTTTCATACCACCCCACCAAAACTAACGTCTCAGATCGTTGTACATTTTCGTACTCCCCGGGTGAATTGACATTCGGCTACAATGAGCTTCGTTCAGAATCATAGAAATAAGTTCTGAATTTCTTGGAACACACAAACGACTTTGGAACCTCAAACAATCGTCATTGTCAATTTGAAACTCTGATTCCATATTCAAAACACATTCAGCCCGTTTTGCAACCAATTCATCATCGACTTTCTAAGCTTCACGAATTTGCTGAATCAACAATGGTTTGGCCTTTAATTCAGCTACTAACACATTGTCGGATAGAACAGACAGGTGTACATTTATCGCTCGTAAAGTAAATAGTGATTTATGACTTAAAGCATCCGCAACCACATTAGCCTTTCCCGGGTGATAGTCAATGACGAGCTCATAATCTTTCAATAACTCAAGCCAACGCCTTTGTCGCAGATTCAAGTCTCTTTGAGTCATCAAATATTTGAGACTTTTGTGATCCGAATATACATGGCACTTCTCACCAAATAAGTAATGTCGCCATATTTTCAAGGCGAATACGATGGCAGCCAGATCGAGATCATGGGTTGGATAATTTTTCTCATGTGGCTTCAATTGTCTCGACACATAAGCTACAACTCGACCTTCTTGCATCAATACACAACCCAACCCAAGTGAGGATGCATCACTGTAAATGACAAACTCCTTGCCTGATTTGGGCTGCACTAGTACTGGAGCTTCAGTCAAATAAGTTTTCAATTGATCAAAAATTTTCTGACATTTTTCTGTCCATTCAAACTTAACATCTTTCTGAAGTAGTTTCTTTATTGGTGCGGCTATCATCGAGAAACCCTTTACAAACCGTCTGTAGTAACCGGCAAGTCCCAAAAAGCTCTGAACCTCAGTAATATTTCTCGGAGGCTTCCAGTTAAGTATGGCTGAAATTTTGCTCGGATCAACTCGAATACCCGATGCAGATACCACATGCCCCAAAAAACTAACATCTCTCAACCAGAACTCACATTTACTGAACTTAGCATATAACTGCTTATCTCGTAGAATCTGCAACACTAATCTCAGGTGCTCAGCATGTTCGGTTTCATTGTCCGAATAGACCAAAATATCATCGATAAACACAACTACAAACCGATCCAAATACGGTCTGAAGATCTGATTCATCAAATCCATAAATACCGCTGGGGCATTAGTGAGCCCAAACGGCATCACTAAAAACTCGTAGTGACCGTATCTCATTCTGAAAGCAGTTTTGGGTATATCCGAATCTCGAATTCGCAACTGATAATAACCCGATCTCAAATCTATCTTTGAAAGCACTGAGGCTCCCTTTAGTTGATCAAACAAATCATTAATACGTGGTAACGAATATTTATTCTTTATTGTCGCTTTATTCAGCTGACGATAGTCGATGCACAACCTCATGGTTTCGTCCTTCTTTTTCATAAACAATACTGGTGCACCCCAAGGCGAGAAATTCGATCGAGCGAAACCTCTATCCATCAACTCTTGCAACTGAGTTTTCAATTCTTTTAATTCCGTTGGTGCCATTCGATACAGAGCT
Source organism: Gossypium hirsutum (assembly GCF_007990345.1). NCBI lineage: Eukaryota > Viridiplantae > Streptophyta > Magnoliopsida > Malvales > Malvaceae > Gossypium > Gossypium hirsutum. The sequence goes on along the minus strand of NC_053425.1, from coordinate 101,945,117 downwards.
ATCGAAATCGGTGTAGTCCAAGGTACAAGTTCGATGCCAAACTCTACCTCCCGAACAGGTGGTAACCCCGGTAATTCTTCGGGGAAAACATTTGGATATTCATAAACCACTGGTACCGATTCAAATCTCTTTTCTGACTCTTTATTATCGAGTATGTATGCAAGGTACACTTCACACCCCTTTCTCACATATTTTTGAGCTAACATCGAGGATATTATTGTTGGCAATCCATTCGAAATAGTAGACTCAACTCGGATTATCTCATTGTTTGCACACCTCAAATCAATAGTCTTACTTTTGCAATTCACAACTGCATCATGTATGCTCAACCAATCCAAACCGAGAATAACATCAAATTCATCAAACGGTAAAAGCATCAAATCGGCCAGAAAACAGGAACCTCAGATTACTAGGGGACATTTCTTACACACTTTGTCAACAAGTACATAACGACCCAAAGGATTCGACAATCTAATAACGAACTCAGTAGACTCAACAGGTAAAGTCTTACTGGATGCTAAAGTCGCACATACATAAGAATGAGTAAACCCAGGGTCAATCAAAGCAATCACATTAGTATCAAAGAGAGTGAAAGTACCGGTAATAACATCAGGCGAAGAAGCATCCTCGCGTGCACGTATAGCATAAGCTCTAGCAAGAGCACGAGCCTCAGATCTGGTTGTAGCGTCTCTAGATCCTCTCTGACCGCCACTAGAATTTCCCGTATTTCTAGATGGTCTACCTCGAGCAGTAGTAGCACCTGGTTTCCCACTCTGATTTACATTCTGTTCAGACAATCTCGGGCAATCTTTAATAAAGTGGTCAACTGATCCGCACTTGTAACAGGAGCGGTCATGGAATCTACAACTCCCTGAATGCCATTTACCACAATACTGGCACTCTGTTCTGTCTCGACGATCATTTCCAACACTGGCGACCGAAGTGACTCGTTTACTCATAGGCGGTCGATCACGATCTCGTCTAGAAAAGCCCGAAGTGTCTCTAGATCGGCCTAAATCATCTCTAAATTTCTTCGATGACTGTTGAAAGGGCTTCCCCGAAGATCTCTTACGAAACTCCTTTGCTCCCATATCAGCTTTTCTTTTCTCCTTACTGAGCTCTTCGGCGTTGCAAGCTCGCTCAACAAGTACCACAAATTCTCTGATTTCTAAAATGCCAACATACAGCTTTATATTATCGTTCAGTCCATCTTCGAAATGTTTACACATCACAGCTTCTGAAGAAATGCATTCTCGCGCGTACCGGCTAAGCCTTACAAATTTTTGTTCATAATCAGTAACCGACATAGAACCTTGTTTAAGTTCAAGAAATTCTTTTCGTTTTTGATCAATGAACCTCTGGCTGATATACTTTTTTCGAAACTCGGTTTGGAAAAACTCCGAAGTTACTTGCTCTCTGGGCACAACAGAAATCGACATATTCCACCAATAGTAGGCAGAATCACCTAGCAAGGAGATCGTACACTTTAGGCATTCATCGGGTGTGCAAGATAGTTCATCAAGTACCCGAATAGTGTTGTCCAACCAAAATTCAGCTTGCTCGGCATCGTCGCTCTCTGTAGCTTTAAATTCGGTAGCCCCGTGTTTTCAGATTCTGTCAACCGGGGGCTTATTTAACCTTATCTAGTCAGTTACCGGAGGTATCGCGTGTGCAGGGGTTGTATTAGTCGGGAATGGGGGTTGTGGAACAGCCGTATTAGTTTGAATGTATTGGTTGAACCAATCATTCATCACGCTATAAAAAGCCTGTCTAGCTTCATCATTCTGATTACTAGCAATAGGTTGAGAGTCCACCGGCGCTGTCCCTTGCGCGGGAGCAGGCGCTACACTCTCAAGATCATCAGGTACCGCTTGGCTGGGATCGGGATCCATTACTATAAACAAACACATTTTTAACTGTCAGAAATCACCACACTATCAAATAGACACATGATGGCATATATAGCTAGACCCGAACGTATTACGGTAGTCCTAGAATCCACTAAACTGTAGCTCTGATACCAATTAAATTGTAAGCCCCATACCCGAGACCATTGCCGGAGTCGGACACGAGGTGTTAACGGACTTAATTCATTCATTTACACAGATCATTTTAAAATTTCCAGATAAGCTAGATAACTGCGTCACTGTCACCTTAAAAATTATATCTTGAGTTCCAAAACTCGAAAACTGATTCTGTAAATTTTCCATGAAACTTGACTCATATATCCATCTACAAATTTGTTTCTAGAATTTTTGGTCAGGCCAATTAGTACATTTTATTATTTAAAGTCTCCCCTGTTTCAGGGTTCGACTACTCTGACCTTCATGCATTACGACTTAGATATCTCTCTGTACAGGGCTTCAATACTTATGCCGTTTATTTCTAATGAAACTAGACTCAAAACGAAATCTGTACATATAAATCATGACTTCTAATTATCTCTGGTTAATTTATGATGAATTTCCAAATTTACAATAGGGGATCTAGAAATCGCTCTAGCCCTATTTCACAAAAACTTAAACATCTCATAAAATACGACTCATATGGTCGTTTCATTTCTTCCATATGAAAATAGACTCATCAAGATTCGATTACATAATTTATTCATTAATTAATTACATTTCTACTATTTTTAGGGATTTTTCAAACTCACATCACTGCTGCTGTCAGCATCTATTTTAAGGTAAATTTCACCTATTTCATAGTTTTCCATGATTCAACTAGCCATTTGACATACATAGCACCAAATATGATTGTGATTAACCATTCCAATGGCTAATCATTGCCAAGCATTCATATATACAAAACGGTTATAATGCTATGCTCAGAATATATAAGCCATTTTTGCATGGCTATCCGAATATATACATTACCAAAAAGGTACTTAATTAACAACAAAGGTCAGTCCTATACATGCCACTATCGAAGTTCAACTAAAAGAGTACCAAAAGGGCTTAGATAGTGTGGACGACTTCGAATTTGACAATCCCGAGTCCAATAGCTGACGAACAAAATCTATAAAACAAAGAATTAAAGAAACGGAATAAGCATTTAATGCTTAGTAAGTTTTGAGTAATGAAATTAGTTATGACTAATGTATAACGTTCATATGGCTAAATGAATAATTTCATATATGCATATTCTCAAAATCATACTTACTTCACGCTTCAACCAATATATTCATACACAGGGTATCAAACCTAACTAAAGGCCGGAAGTTCGTTAATCAATTGAGCGAATACTATTTAAAAAGGAATTGACTTTTCCGTTGCATATACGGACATACCTTATCGTTTGGATTTTATGAACGTATTAATTGAAATTTTTACAGCAAGATCGCTCACTTCCAAACCCAAGTATCTTCGGGATTTAGCCGGAATCGCAACTCGCACAAATGCCTTCGGGTCTTAGCCCGGATATAGTCACTAGCATAAATGCCTTCGGGACTTAGCCCGGATATAGTCGCTAGCACAAATGCCTTCGAGACTTAGCCCGGGTATAGTCACTAGCATAAATGCCTTCGGGACTTAGCCTAGATATAGTAACTCGCACAAATGCCTTCGGATCTTAGTCCGGTTATCATCCGAATAATCATGTACATATATCAACAAATCATAACACATCTATATTTCGTTTTCATTATTAGAACTCAGACACAAGGCACTTATCAACCATTTCCATTTTCGGCTCAATAGCCACATACAAAGAGCGTGGTTTTGATTTGCTTTATAACGTGATCTCTATACGCATTCGGCTGCCCGTCATAAGTATAAACTAATTACCTCAATATATAATTCAAGTAGAATCATTATATCACCGTTTATTTGTTATGCTTATATGCCATGACCTAATCAAATCATAAACTAAGTTCCATTACTCGAAAACTTACCTCGGGTGTTGTCGAACGATTTCAACGGCTATTAGATCACTTTTTCCTTTCCCCTATCCAACTTTGATCCTCTAAGCTCTTGAACTAAATCAAACAATTTACTTCCCAATCAAACACAATCATACGGCATTCATATACATTTTAGAACCAATTCATTTGAATCAATTTACTACTTATACATCAAAATTTCCAATACAAGTATTTAGCACCTATGCACTTAAACCGGATTTGCAAACACTCATAGACCATGTCCGAATAGCTTAATTAACACCAATCTATAGCCCCTTGAACAATGAATTAAACCCATTCGATTAGCAACAAAAACTAATATTTAACAACTATTGTTTTCTTTTATTTCAAACATGCAACAGACCAATTCCTCCACATATTACAGCACATTCAAATCAGCATTTACATGCTGGAACAATTTGTTTTCAAGATGCGGTTTCTAGCAGTCATTTATGCATTTAATTGTCAAATTGTTACGTCACTACTAACAACTGAAACTTTGTAAGAATAACATAATATTTTAGCTATTAAACTCAATTTATCAACCCCTATAACCATAACTTACCTGCATGCAAACATTGGAATTTAAACATAAGAATTTACAAAGTTTCCTTTGAAAAACTCACTCACAAGCACATTCAATATGTCCTATTTTGGATAGCACAAGGCAGCAAAAATTATATCCCGCAAGAACACACTTAATAGTACTAAAATTTATTAGCTCATCACAACAAAAATCCATTCTTTTTAATCCTGTAATAACTCAATTAATTGGTCCTTAAACTGGACAGCATAATGCAACAAATGGGACTGTCCATACAACCCCAAATCGGCATGAAAATAGTTAGAATTTAGACTAATCATCCAAAGGATGTATGAACTTCCAAAGCAACATTGGACATACCTTAATCTAGTGAACCACCATAGCCGAATTTCTCCAAGCTCTTTCTCTTCTAGTTACGGCAATGAGGAGCAAAGATGAAACAACTTTTGTTTCTCCTCCCATTCACCACATGTTTTATTATTCTTAATACATTATTTTATTTTGTAAACTAGTAATGCTAATAGAAAAATACATATTATCATCAATGACCCATACCATGGCCGGCCACTACTTATTATAAATGGAAATTTGACATGCAAACCCATCATTTTTATAACATGCATTAATAGATCCTTATAGATTAACCTATCACATTTTAAAAGTGTCACACATAAGTCCTATTAACTAAATTCACATGCAATCGACTAAATCGAAGCTTAAAACTTTCACACATTCATATTCACATATTTTAGACAATAAATATCATATTCAAATACTTCGGTGACTCGGTTTAGCGGTCCCGAAACCACTTTCCGACTAGGGTTTTGGTCACCATCTCAATTTGAGTGTTTTGGTCCAAGTTAGCCTTATTGCCTAGGCACATCGGCAAAGTATCACACAGGAGTTATGATATGGTTTTTTCCTTGTGTATTGTTGTTTTGCTATGTAATACCTTGAATTTTAAGGTTAAAATTTTTGATCTATGTGGTTAGGGTCAATGAGTAGGTTGTGCTATCGTCTTTAGTTGCACGTTTGAGTGGTAGAATGTGCCTGCTGGTCTGGGAGTTGAGTGATTGTTAGTGTATCTCTAGGTCTTGGGTTCGAGTCCTCAAGAGTGTTTGGAGGGACCATTTTTGTTTTATTTTAAAGGTTTAGATAATTATTTTCTTTACTTAGTGTTTATTCTATTATTATTATTTTTTTTCTTTTCTTTCTTTATGGTCGTTCTCCTCTTCCCCTTTCTTTGTTTTCCTTTTTTGTTCTTTGTTCTTTTCTTTTTTAAAAAACAATTGTGTTCTGGTTTCCAGAGAGCATCGGTTTCTTAGTCATCGAGTCGGGTTCTGGACATCTCTGATCATGAATCAGGTGTGGGATTCGAACTCTATGTAAATTTTTTTGTGAGTTATTGATTTGACAATTCTTGTGTATGCTCTAAACCATTGATTTTGGGTATTAAGTTATTAGGGAAGTATGGGGAATACTGCATATTCTAATATATTTTTGTTATAGAAAACATTGGGGATTGATTTGTTGGCTAAAATGACGATTTCAGCCTATTCTGGTGTGGTTTTGTGGCCACACGGGTTGCCACACGGGCGTCTGCATTTTTACACTACCGTTTGGAATTAAGAATTATGATTTTTGGGAAAGATTAGGTGCCACACGGCCTTGCCACATGGCCGTGTGGCTGATTTGGGGAAATTAGTCAATATCCATACGGTCGTGTCCCCTAGGCATACGGGCGTGTGCATTTGGAAATTAGGGTTTTAGTGATTTGGTGCCACACAACCGTATGGATAATTTGGAGATTTAGAGATCCCACACATGCGTGTGTTTTGGACACATGGCCGTTTCTGGTGGGCACACGAGCGTGTGAGACCCTCACACTACCATGTTGCCCTGTACTCTATTTTAGCACAAATGGATAGAGAGTTACACGACCTATTCACACGGCCATGTCCTTGGCTCACACGGTATGTTGACCCTCACACAACCTAAGCTTTTCCACACAGCCAGAGCACACGGCCATGTGGCCTTAAGTCACCAATTTTAGTTCTGTGTATGTTTTTTATCTAAAAATGTGTCTGTGTGTTTCGACCTTCCTCTAGGCTTTAGTGAGGGTAGTTAAGGCTCTGATATGGGCTTCAACTTATGTGTTATTTGTGACTGTTGTGTGAGATATCTGAATCTGAACCCAGTTAGCTGAGTATGTGCATGTCTGTTTCTATCTGACTGTCTGTCGATGTATTCATAGTTTCTGTGCGGTTGTAAGCATACATGCACTTGTATAAGGTAATTTTTGGGTTTGTTGTGAAGAGAAGGAGGACTGATTTTGATATTACCTAACATTTTAACTGTATCTTATCGGTACAGTAGTTTATCGTGTACCACTTGTACGTCAGCTTTGCTGTGTACTATTATCTAATCTGCTAGTTTAATCTGTAACATGTTTGTACATTGGTTTATTGCAATGCACTGTACTGCATATTATTATCTAAGTGGCTTAGTCCACATACATGGTTTGTAGGGTTGGAAGGGCCTTTCGAGGTCCTTTTTGGTGTGTTTGGTTGGTGAGCTTAAACAACTCTTTCAGGGTATGATCGAGGGACGAAGAAGTGTGTTGGCTGGATGGGTGGGTTTTTAACTAATTAACTGCATTCATACGCATCTGATTGAATGACTAGGTGTAAGTCTGTTGTCCATATTCTATCTACTTGTCTTAACATCCGTGACTGTTCTAATTGCGATGATTAAGGTGTAAGTGTAATTCCGATTTTCTTATCATTGTGTTTGTGATGATAGTGTTTTGGTATTAACCCATTGATGGGTTTGCCTTATGTGATTCTACGTATAGTACCAAGTGTATTGATTGTTGTGTATGGTCAGGATGTCGGTTTTGAGTTTACCCTTTGTTTCTGTGTATCTCTATAAATACAATATGCCATTGAACTGCTATTTGGATTTCTGTTCTATAATTCTATTTTTTGTCACCTTTTGGACTCACACTGAGCTGTGTAGCTCACCCCCTTAGTGTTTCCCCTTTCAAGTACACTTCCGTTTTCTATAGCCGGACTCAGTATGCAGAGGTCTCAGACAATCACTGTTAAAAACAAGTTAATAGTTCTTCTTTTCAGTTCCCATTTTGATATACTGTTTCAAACTGTAAGGTTTTATAAAAACTATGGTACAAGTTCTGTTTTTGATTTTTCTCGTAAATCTTACTTTGTTCATATATTAAACTTAACTGTAATTTTTCTAATTGAAATCTAAATGATTAAATATTTTCGGTTTATTAAGACAAAAATGTCTTTGTAGTGGAATTTGAGACAATTTTTTTGTAAAATTTTCCTACGTCCACTTTGGTGATTAATGTAACCTCTAGGATGGGTTTTGGGGTGTTACATGCTAGACATTGATCAAGCTAGTTATAGTAGACAATCGAGCCAAGGCTGTTTGGCCTCCAAACATGTCTTCTAGCTTATCTAGAATTGCTTTGGTAGTCTTATAACTCTAGAATTGCTAATATAAGGTATTGGTCACGCTTGCCAGCATATAGTAATAAGCTATCTCATTAGACTTCTCCCAATGTTTTTTAGCCTCAATGTGAGTGGTTGGATAACACTTATTATCAAGAACTATTTGAATTTCTCATAGCTCAGAACAATTATCAGGCTCTTTTCCATTCATTATTGTGATTCCCATTCAGTTTGCTTTCTATGAGAATGTGCAATAAGGGAGTTGGTTTCATTTTCGAATTGAAAATAAAACATTCATATTTTAATATCTTTATATTAAGCAAATGTTTGAAAATATTTTGAAAGATTACGATATGCATTAAAATGATGCATGCATCTTACATTAAACCTTGAAAACATTTGTAAGCCATTGCAACGATAATTCCTACACCCAATGAATCAAGCCATCGTGGGGTGATCATGATCAACTAGTAAGAAGATGGATTTCCATCCAATTAATACATGACCTAGTTCCTTAGGCATTCACATGTACTAATAACTGTGTAACGTTTGGTTACCATTCTAACTTAAGTAGAGCTTTGAGGGAGTTACTTAACTAGAAGATCTTGAGTGTATAACCATCAACTCAACACCTATCGCATCATGCACCACAAATGAGTCATTATGGTACAGTCTCAACAAGTAGCATGCTATGAATAGTTTTCCTCTTTGAAGATAGAACTTCTAGAAATGCTGTACGATAATACCTACCATGAAGGTCAATCTAACTATAATACAAGCATATGAGAGTTCTACTTACTTTCAAGAAATATCCTAAATGAGATCCACATGACAATCCTACCGTGGGGTAGTTAAATTAACATGCCAACACAAGAGACCATTGATGGAGGCCATAGGTCTTGTTTATAGACCTTTTCCCACTCAATATTTTAAAAACATGCAAGGTTTTGAATTTTTGGTTTCAATAATGAATGATCAATATTTGCATGACAAGTACATGTATCATTCTCTCTTAGTCTATATGGAAAGCTCTCATATATGCATGAACATACATTTGCAGTCATATAGTTATCATCATGCTTATCTCATAAAATTAAAAGTTTAGAATTAAATGACTCTGACTAGCCAAAATTTCCAGGATTCCATCCTAGAAAAAAAAATTGAAAATTACAAAATTCACCCCAAATCATACTTTAGGTCTTCAATTTTTTCACCACAAACTTCTACTATGACAATGGTTTACATTTCTATTGTTGTTTTCTTTCCATCGTTGCTGGCCACTGCTGGCCACCGTCGGGCCACCACCGACCATTATCGCCAGACCACCGTTGGCCATCTCTAGGTTTTTTTGGGTTGGGTCTACGTCATCTCGATTGGTTTGGATGCATCTTGGTTTTTCAGGTTTCATCTTGAAAAATTAGGTTACAAAATTCCTATGTTTGTTTTTGGCTCAAATATTTTATTATAAATAATAATAAAATAAAACCATGTGCGGAAATGATAGTTTGTGATCTAAAATATATATATGCCTTAGATAATAATAAATTACATTTAAATTTATAAGAATTACAACTTTAACAAAATTACTTTATCATCCATAACAAAAAAATAATATAATAATATCATACATTCAATCACACACATTCCCCTAAACATGTATACAATTATAAGAATGCCACATCTTATCAAATATAATCTTACATAAAGAAGAGAGAATTTCAATCTCGGTTTACACTATAAACATAGCAAAATCGTAACTCTAATACTAATTGTTTGAAAAAATTTTGATTTGAAAACAATTTTCTTGCATAGCGAAAAATAAAATTTTTGAAAATTGACTTAGTTTGTGATATTTATAGCAATAAACCCTAGTTTGAAATCGTACTTTTGTTTATGGATAAATGGATTCTTTTGATTCCTAGCTTTCAACCAAACGATCTTCTTTGCTATTCTCGTACCACGAATTGCTTCGAGAGTGGGCTTCATAACATGTTAAATTTGCATGATTTTTGTGTTTAAATCAGTTAATTCTTGAATTAGTCTCTACTAAATTAGTGATTTTATGTTTTAATCCTCTCAGGAATGCAATTGGGATGCTATGAGCCAAAACGGGCAGAAAAGGACCAATTTGCAGCACAGTCAATAAAGTGTAGCCGAATCGAAAAAGTGAAAACAATCAAGGACTCATCAAATTTCTTTCGTCTTTGTAAAAGCCAAAATTAGAAAAAAATTGATTTTATTTTTATTTAATTTTAATTATGTAGTGGGTAGTTAGGCCAAATTTAGTACTATTATGTATATAAATAAGTCCTTTATGGAAGCTTGAAAATACACTGGAATTTTCTTTGCAATAGATTAGAAAATCAATTAATTCTTCTTTCTTATTTTACGTGAAAGTGTATAGGCATTCTGCCAATTTTTTGTTTCCAATTCAATTTTTGGCATAATTGTCTCCCAAGCCCTTCCCCTTCCATCTTTCTTCATTATCATCAAATCACCTTTCATAACCTATAAAGTATGATTAATTTCATGCTTCACTAAATTCTAACTTAGCTTTAGGCCGGTATTCTTTCCAGTCAAGAATCATGAGATACGTAACCGTACTAAAAATCCTTCCAATCAGTATTCACATTTTTCCTAAGTATTGGGATTGACAAATTCATGCCTTAAAGTTAACTTGATTTCAAATCAAAAGGCGTGTTGGGTTGGATTCATGTTTGCGGATAGTTGGGGAAACGAGCCGGCCATGCTGTATTTGGATCTCCGAGAACAAATGAAGGGCGAAGTGATCGGGTTTAAATGACCCGTCCAGTTGTGGCCTTTAGTCCGAGTTAGGTTCTTTAGAATGCAAGGCTGTCGGAATCTTGAATTAGGAACGCCTGTATCTCGGTTAGATAATCAGTAAGGGTTGCTTTGCAGGTCGTACAAGGACCAACTATAAGAGGAAGAATTAGCGGTTAAGACATTCTTAACTGCAATAACCAGCTTATTGTTTGGAGGAGAAAATTAATTTTCGAGGATCTATTCTAAATTCGGAATCCACCAAGTCTAGTGCTAAGGCTTATTATCTCTATTTACAAAGTCCGAATTTATTTCCCAATTTAATTTATTTCCAATTTATTTAATTGTTTATTTATGTTGTTTCAATTATTTAATTTCTAAACATTTCAAAATTCCCCTAATTTACTTGTTTATTTTTCAGCAAGTCCATTTAGAGTCGTGGGCACGACTATTGCCATGATTATCGACACGACAGAAATTCTGATCACAAGTTAGACGCGAAAGTTGATAATAATACCAATCCTTATGGACTCGACCCTACTACCACTCTTTACTACTATCTAAAGTTATTATTGCAGGAATTATTTTTGGTGGTTTCGACGCCTATCAGGGCTCAATCAAATTGAATCAAACAGAAAAACTAGAAATAATTTTCTTTTTTTTTGGTGAAAACGAAAATTCTCTTCTCAAATTGAAACCAACAGAATTGTTATTACAAACAATATATATTTAATAGTTAGGAATAAATTCTCTCTATATTCTGGCAGAGTAACAATATCTTAATGTTGTGTATTTAGCCCTACCAGTGCAATGTAGTTATAAGGAGAGAATGTAGATCCCTTGTTGAATTAGAGAAGCTTATTTCAAATAGAAAAACACCTTCTAATTAGAGTAGGATTAGTGTGTGTGGCACACCCCTAGTATTCCTACTATGGTTGGTGCTCTCTTCATATTCCATGAGGAGATATTGGGTCTCTTTCACATTGGGTTCAATTATGACTACTTCTTAAACTTTTCGACCCAGTTCTTTATAATATGATCCAACTAACTCTGTTTTTCTATTTCCCAAAAGAAACATCAACATTTATATTTAATTAAATAAATTTGCTCATCCCAATTTTACCCATGGTAAAATTATGACGATTTTACCCCTCGTAAAATTGTTGAGAAAATATATTTAACATTTCACCATTCATGTAACAGCCTGATTTTTATGGTGACAAAAAAGTGGTTTCAGGACCACAAATTTTCTTTGTGTCAATTCATAAATATTATTTATAGAATAGTTTTAGAGTCATTAGAGTCATATTAAAATTTGATTAAGAAATTTTAACATTTAGATAGCTAATTAAGGAAAAAGGACTAAATTGTAAAAGGTGCAAAACTTAGTAATTATTGCATTTTGATGATTTAATAGCTTAATTAATAAATGTAGATGGGCCAAAAAGGCAATTAGACCTTAGATAAAATAAGTGGAAGGTCAACTGTGGTTTTGATGAAATTTTAATTAATTTTAAAGGTTAAAAAGGTAAATAAATATTTAATAAACAAAACTAAAACATGGAATTGTCATCTTCTTCCTAAATTTTTCATGTTCAACCAAATCCCCATGGTCTTTTAAGCTTGGAGAATCAGGTAAATTCAATTCTTTGTTTGTAAGTGATTTCCTTACCTAATTCTTGTAATTTTTATGTTTTTGAGATTGTTGCAACTAGGTCCAACTAGCTCGTACCTTCGTTTTTTAATCTGTTAAAAATTTTAGAAGTTTCCATTGATGAATTTTTTATGATAACTATGTATTTAAAGCTTTGATTGTGGTATTTGGTGATTTTGTGAAGTGATTTTTGTTAAATTTTGATTTTGGGATTAAATTGCGAAAATGTTAAAATTACAAGGTTTGATAGTGAATTTGATGTTTAATAGGGACTATTTAAGGGCCTAGAATATTCAGCTATAATGTTGACTTGAGAGAAATGGTTAATTTGATGGTTTTCAGGTTGAGGGACTAAATTACAAAAGTTGTAAAAGTTAGGGGTAAATGTGGAAATTTGAAAAATAAAAGGATAAAAATGTAAGGTGAATTGGAAGGTGAAATGTAAGTTAATAATTGAGAGATTTTACTTTTTATATCAAGACCCTGTTGACATACGTGGAAAAAGAAAAATCGTGGATTAGTCTTTGAACTTCGGCAGCTATTACAATTAAGTCAAAGTAAGTTGTATGATTTACAATTTAATATCTATATGAAATGTGTGGTTATATAATATTTTTAATTGTTTTTATCATTGATGTAAAGTTTTTTGAGAAATATTGATGAATTTCAATACTTGAATGAAATGAATGCGGGATAGAGTACAATCAAATTATGGTGCGTTATGAGGCGATTGGAGTGGAGATTATTGTGGAGTGACATATATATTTTTCCTAAGTAGATCGAGGTTCAGCATTTGTTGCTAACTCTCGTGTGATACTCCTTGTTTTGGCATGTTTTTGGTTGGACTAGCTCTTATGAGCATCTGACGTGTTATCATGTGGATTAGCTCTTATGAGCGATTAACATGTTTTGGTTGGAATATCTTTGTACTCATATCCGTAAGTCATTCGTCAAATCGTAAATCTCTGAATCATAACTTGTTTATTGATTTTGATAGTTATAACATGTATTTGAGTTTTGAATTGAACTATGCAATTCACCAAGTTGAGATATTGGATGGCAGAGAATACATGTAGTTGAGTTATTATTGAATGATTTATTGTATTACTTCGGTAAGATTCATCATTTTTTACGTCAACTTACTAAGCTTTGAATGAGCTTACTTGTGTTATTTTCTGTTTTTGTAGATACTTTGAAGGTTGGACGGTCTGATCGGCAATCAAGTCACACTATCCATCTATTTTTGGTAGTTTTTGAAAATTTTGGCCTAGGTTTGTAATGGCATGTATAGGATGTTATGTAATGGTATTTTGGTATGTTTGTATCTTGATATTTATGAAGGATTGATGGATTTTTAATGCTTGTTAGGTAGGTCCTTTTGGTCATTTTTGAGAATTGTTGTGTATGGCATTTTGGCACAAGTTATTGGTTTGGAAATGGTCAATTATGATGTGTTTTAGGGACATATAGAATGAAGTTTTTGTTCATGGAAATAGGTAAGGTTCACATGTTTTGGTAAATGTTAGATTGTAATAATTGTGGTGCCTTTGAATGGCATATTGGTTAGTTTATTTAGGATCTTGAAATGGCATGTTGGTATGTGTTTGGATGTTGTTTATGTCCCTTTAATAGTGTGCTTAAATAGGTTGAATGTTTATGCATAGCATGGTTTTGGAATAGCTTGGTTATAGGTAAATTTTGGGTCCACATGGCCGGAGACACGGGCGTGTGACTCAACTGTGTGAGACACACAGCCTGGCAACATAGCTGTGTGTCATTTGATGATTTCCTTAGGGTGGGCCTAACACACAACCTGGCACATGGGAGTGTGGGGCAACTTAGAGAGTTACACAGGCATGTGACATGGTGGTGTGCCCCTAGTTCGAAAGTTACACGGCCTGAGACACATGCCTGGCCACACGGCTGTGTGACCCCTCTTTTGGAAAATTTTGCATCTTTTTCTTAAACTTTTCAAACTGTTTCATATTGGTCCCAAATTGTTTTTATGTTATTTTTAGGGCCTTTAGGGCTTCATTTAGGGACAACATGCATGTGTATGAATGGTTTATTATTTGTTTATAATATTGAATGATTTAAGATTGAAATGTTTTTTATTGTTTAGTAATACTCCGTAACTCTAATTCAGCGATGAAGACGGATTAGGGGTGTTATAATTCAACTTGTTGATGATAACTGTATGGTTTATTTTCATTTTCGAGCTTTAAAATAGCTTAAAAATAAAAAATCAATCTTATGATCATTTTTGAGAAATGTAACGCCCCTAATTTTGAACATCTGTTTGATAAATTCTGTCAATAATTAAGTTTTCGTATATATGGCTAAGTAATCTATTTATGTGTTTGAAATCAGGGGTTCGAGTCTTCCTTCTTGAATTATACTGTTTATTTTAGTTTAACCATTATCCTTGAGCTTTCAACTTAAGTTTATTTCTACATTAATCTATGTCAAGAATGAGTCTGTTGGTTTAATGGTTATGGTTAAGCTTTTGTATACCTTCTGGGTTTGTGTTCAACTCTCTGCGTATGTAGTAAGGATATAATTTTATACTACTTCGTAAAAATTGTTATTTTTTTAAAAATTAATTAAGTGGTTCCTTCTTTCCCTCTTTTATTCTTTCATGTTTTTCTTCTTGTCGTTTCACTTTTTCTTCTTCTTCTTCTTTTTTTATTTCATGTCACTTTTTTCTATTACTTGCTCTTTGGTTTTGGTTTGTTAAACTTTTGCTGCTGTTGTCAGGAATGTTACGTATTCCATTATTCTTTGGCTGAAAGGGGAAAGTCGTGAGGATAACAATTCCCCAAATGTCCTAGGTTTGTGAATTGCTATATTGTGCGAAAATTCCAGAGTCATTTCAGTTGTTTCTATGTCGAACCTACAACAGGTGCATAGAGAAAACCCGAAATTCTATGATTTGTAAACACCAAAAAAACATGGTTGTCGACGCCATACGATGTGTGACAGGTTATGTAACTCACTATTTAAAATTAGAGGCACACGGGCGAAGGACACGGGCGTGTGTCCAGGCTGTGTAACTCACAGTTAGAATTAGAGGCATAGGGGCTAGGGACACGAGCGTGTGTCCAGGCTGTGTAACTCACTATTTTAGAATTAGGGTCACATGGGCCAGAGGAACGGTGCCTAGTCGTGTAACTCACAATTTTGAGCCACACGACCGTGTGATAGTCTATGTGCAACAATGAGGAGAGCCACATAGGCCAACCACCCAGGCCGTGTGAATCTGCACAGGCATGTGGGCCAAAAATAAAAAATTTTCCTTAGGGTCGTAATCGTCATTTGAATCAAACATAGGCCTATCGTAAAGTTTATATGAACTGAAGTAGACAATGAAACTATTATCTGACGATTTGTTGCTGAATATTATGTTATATATATATATAGTTAACATGAAATTGGATAAGTAACTATGATAGCCTTACACGAGCATGATCTGAATTAGTATTGTTGTATACGCATATCTGATACCTGATAAATCTGCATCTGCATTGGGTTGGGATTGTGAAAAGGAGGAAGTGTAGGCAATTTAATAATCTGACTTTGGCGAGTTATTGTATTTTGATCTAGCAACTTGACTACAATCTTTCTGAAATGTAACCCATAGTCACTATGCGGTGTGTAGGGATAGATGGGTACTTGATACACTATATGGTGTGTAGGGATGGACGGAGATGGTATGTAGGATTGGGTGTAAGTATCTACATCTGTATCTTAATTATTCTGCAATTGTATCTGATATCCTCTATTTGTGTTTCTGTATCTAATTCTGAGAATCAATTGATTAATAAAGAACTATGACCATATCTGATATGTTAGTGTCTAATTGAAAATGTAATTTACGCACTGAGTTGTAAACTAATTTTTGACTGTTGTTGAATTACAGGTAACCCTTAGGCTTAGGCGGGTCGGTGTGGCAGGAGCTCAATCATCTCTTTTCTTGTTATTAATGTTTTATTTGGACTTATACTTTTTATATGTTTATTTAGGATTTTAGCTTACAAATTAGATTTCTACTTTGGATTATTTATATAAATGATTATGACTGTTAAACTTTAAAATAGTTAAGGTTGGATTCCTTTGATGGCATATCATTATGAAACCAACTTGATCAGTGCTCGTCCAATAAACTTGTCATAAGTGTGCTACCCGCATAGGATATCCTTAATCTCTTTGAGATAAATTTGTTCTCCCAATATGATCCTACTTTATCTCATGGTAACCATTACATCTTCCTTCATGAAAAGTCAATCACTATCAAATAGTGATCAAGTCATCCATCACAAAGATGAACGACTCGTGGCCATGTTTACTTTTCATCAACCATGTAATGCTGATTAGAGGATATCGTTTACCCATGTCTCGAGCTATGAGTTCCACTATTGTTAATGATGGTACATATTATAGAATTCGTACACCCAATGTACCAGCTTTCAATTCTTTATCTATTTGAACTCAAGCTTTTACTTACATCAAAGTGTACGAGTCACACATACATAGTTTGTCATCCACTTAAGATTTAGTATGCCACACTATGAACGTTATAAGTGAACAAATCCATAAACATATTTAGGATCTATTCTTCTTGGGTCATGTCCGATGTATTGTTAGTCTAGTCAGTCACATGAATGTCTCTATATTCTGAGAGTCATCCGCTTATATACCCAAGACAAAGCATCTTTCTAATTGGACTTAATAGACGACATAGTAGTCTTTCAATTAATTTGCTTATTATTTATTACACTAAGGACATGTTTAGGTTTGTCTGCTAGTATGATCTACCTTTTGTATTACGATCCGACCACATAATGCCATTTAATATTAGTTAAACATTAGAGAACCTGTAAACAACATTTGCTTCCGTTTCGCTTTGCGTGGATAAACCATGTAAGGACAATATATAAAGTATTAATGTAATTCATTAATAATTTTAGAAACCACTCTGTTCAAAAAATTACAAGTGTATCTAGATAATAATACTATACTTAGGGAATCAAATCTAACAATAAGATTAGCTGTGATAGAGCAAATGATGAAAGTATGGAAGATGTTGGTGCGAGAGTTGTAGTTTGAAATGTGTATGGGTCGTTTTAAGATGGTAGGTTGGACAAGTACTGTAAAGTCAAGTGTTGAAACAAAAGCTTTGGTTGTACATGAGGGAGTTAATGTAGCTATGAATATGAATTTAAAAAGAATTATGATAGAAATTGATTCTGAAATTGTTTATGGAGAGGTTACTAATGAGAAACGAAGAAAAAAATTGGAGAATCTTTCCTATTGTGCATAATATATTATGGATGAAGAAATATTTTGAAGAGGTTAAATTCGTACAGATTTGCAGTAAGGCAAATGTTATGGCTGATTCGGTAGCTACTCAGTTTAAAAAGAGGATGTGCTTGTTGAATTGGGTTGATATGTAACGCCCCAAATCTCATGTTCTGATTCTGTTAAATTGTTACCCACAACTGTGTATCTGCTTCAGTGGTTAAGTGTTCTGGGTGTGTGTGAGAGGTCCCAAGTTCAAGCTTTAGTTTTGGAAATTTTTGATTATTTTTGGAATTAAACCCTATCTCTATTCAATGGGCTTATATTAAGGTAATTGTAAAAACACATCAGAATAGGCCTGCTGGTCTGATGGTTAAGGGGAGTGTTGGTTGCTTGAGGTCTTATGTTCGAGTCCGAGCAGGAGCTTTATTTTTGTTATTTTCGTCATGTAGGAGTTCGAAGTGTAGTCAAATGCTGAGTGTTTGGGTTGTAGGAGAAAGGTAGTGGACGGTTTTTAGGAGGAAAATAAGGTATTGAGAGAGGTGGTTACCCAATTTTTTATTACTCTTCTCTTTTTGGTAGTTTTTAGCTTTTCCTCTTCTCTTTTCCTCTCCTTCCTACTTACTTTCCTTGATATTTCTTCCTTTCTTTTCTCATGTGCCAAAATTCATCTTTTTCTCTTCTTTGGTTCCTCGTCCAATCGATTTTCTGTTGGGCAACAGTTGTTTCCTTGTTTAGGTAAGTGGTTCTCCTTGAGTTTTAGTGATATTTTGTTGATTAAGCGATTAACGAAGGAATCGTTTCACTCACGTTTAGGTACTACTCGAAGGCTTTAATCGGATTCTCGTGTTTTAGGAACGCTGCTTTTTGCTGATGGTAAGTTTGGTCACTCTTTGGGTGAGCATTCCATTTCAGGTTTGATTTGATTTGATCATTTAAGTGATAAAATGAGTAAAACGTTGTTTAATTATAAGTGTTGGTGATCTCGGGATTGCATAAACAGCGAAAACGAACCAAGTGTGTAGCTGAAAACACAGAAAACGAGAAACGGCGAAAGTCAAAAAACGTTTCTATCGACACCACATGGACATGTGGTCGCTTGTGTAATAGGCGTGTGGCAGCACACGGGCATATGATCAACGAGCCATGCAGTGCGCGCAAGACACGGGTGCATGACACGGCTATATGATGGCCGGTGAGGCCGTGTGCTAGACACGACCTTGGCAAATTGGGTCATCTGGGCCACATAGGCGTGTAGGCACAAACGGGCAGCCCACATAGGCATGTGAGCTTATTCTTTTGGAAAACTCTGTAAGGTTGCACGGGTCCCCCAAGTCGAGTGTAACCTGTCATAGGGTCGGTAAGAATTACTCAGACCCCTAATTATGTGATGTATGATTTGAGCATGTGATACTTGGTGTGTAAATCTAAACTGTTTGAGTAATTTAATAAACTGCATTTTAGCATGCCATTTATGTATGTTGCATCGGGGTTGGGTTGTTGTTATTGGAAGAAGTATTCTGAAAGGCTTTTAAACCTAATATCTGGAAGCTCAGATACAATTATCTGATTATGTGCAGCATTTCGGTACAGCCTGGTGTGTAGGGATGGCTGGGTTGATTTTATCCCCACATGGTGTGTAGAGTTGGACGGAGATGGTGTGTAGAGGTTGGTGGGTAGGACTTTTGTAACGCCCCAATTTTCGGGTTTTTTGTGTTTCTGGGATTTTTAAAATTTGTGTGTGTTCTGGCTGGTTAATATATATATTTTAGTAGGTTAGTGGGCCTTTGGAAGGCCCAAACTTAAGTTAAATCCATGGTAGTCTTCGAAATTTTAATTTTATGAACAGATGATGCAATTGGCGTTTGGGATTTTAAGAGTAAAGGGGTAAAAGATGACACAAAAAGGAGTGTGGTGTAGTGGCAATGTGGCGCCACTTAGGGGACAAGGAAGTGACGCCATAGAGGAAGCAAGGGGTCCAAGGTTCAAGTCTTGGCTCTTGCAATATATTTTGGCTTTTCTTTTCAATAAATCTGGAAGCAAGTAGGTGCGCTTTAAATTTTAATGTGTTGGATTTATGACACAAATGAGTTGATGGCCTAGTGGTGGTGGCGTGAGTTGGCATGTGAGAGGACTTTGGTTCGAATCCCTTGGCATGTAAAGGTTGATTATTTTGCTATGTTGGGACGACAAGAGTTAGTGTTGGTTTTAAACTCTGGTGATGGAGGGATCCCACATCGGGAAGCTAACATAAGAGTAGATGGAGAGCTGTCTTTAAATAGAGCAACCTTGAGGAGAGTAGGCATACCCTTCTTGGATGATCCCTTTTGCTTTGTGACGTGTTCGTTTGGGTTGGGCGTCAGCTAAGAGTGTTTGGAGCGCGGATTAACTGCAGTCTCCTAACAGGATTATCGCGTGGGAGATATCGTCATCAATCGTCATCAACCAGGTGTGTAAACGACACCCTCCCTTAGACTGAATCGGTAAAACCCGAAATACCGAAATGTTGGTATTTTGTGAACTCGCGAGTGTGCGAGTGCTCGTGAGACAGTTGTTAATGAATATGGTGGATGTGGATGATTAGAGTGCAGAGTGTGCATTTTCGTACACAATGGTATTTTTAGGCTTAATGGGCCGAAAACAGGCCAATAGTCCAACGGGCCCACTTTGGTAAAAAGACGAGGTAAGTACTTCTGATTACTTGGTAAACGTTAGAATGAGCATGAAACCTTAGCAATAGGTAATAATTACTGAAATACCCTTATGCATGCAAAATTACGATTTTACCCCTAGGATTATTTTTTTCTGAAAAGCATGATGTTTTGTTTCTGTATACGTATGCCATGACATATTATTTCTATTATATGGGACATGTGTTTATATTGATGGAGGAAGCATTCTGGCAGCCTCGCTGCAATCTGGTGGCCTCGCCACATATATCTGTTCTGGTGACTTCGTCACATTATCTGGCAGCCTCGCTGTAATTTGGTGGCTTCGCCACACATATATATATAAATATATATATCTGTTCTGGTGGCCTAGCCACAATATCTGTATCTGGTGACTTTGTCACAATATCTAGCAGTCTCGCTGCAATTTCTGTGGTGTGTAGCAGTTGGGTGGGTCGAGTAGTCTCCCCACATGGTGTAAGGCTGGTACGGGGGTGTTATGGATGGCTCTGGGTTGGGATTGCTACATTCATGATATATTTGTTCTGTATCTACTATGGGCCTATGGGTTTCATTCTGATTTCTGTACTGGGCCAAGGCCCAGATAAGTCTGACTCTAAGGTTTGATCTATTTTGGGCTATGGTTAGGTTATGTTACACACTGAGTTTGCCGAACTCACCCTTCATTTTCATCTCTGCAGGAAATCCCAAACCATAGTGGGCTTGGAGCTGTGAGGGATTCGGAGTGGCCACATCATCTGCAAAGTTGGTTTTTCTAAGTTAGTTTATTTTTATTATTTTAAATTCTGATTTAATTTTGGGTTTTAAGTTGTAATAAGGCCGCTATTTAAATTTATATTTCCGCTATGGTTTTATTTTCTGATTATATTTATACTATGTCGAAACTGCTAGTGTTAGGCTGCACAGGTTTTCAAAATTAATGAACGTTTTCCAAGACTCAACAAGCACAACAAATGGATAGCCTAAAGATTGATAAACCGGCTTTTCATTCAACCGCTGTTTTCACAAAGACCACCCCAATCACTTAAACCACGAATGCATACTCAGTCGTAAGTCCATGTGACACGTCAGATCTGGCCATAACGTCTGGGCCGGGTTTGGGGTGTTACAACTTTGATGATTTGTTCTGCATCTGGTTCTGTAATGGGCTCCGGCCCGAGACTGTATTCTGATGTATGTTTGAATGCATGTTTTATCTGTGGGGATTACACACTGAGTTTGCGAAAACTCACCCTTTTTTGTTTTATCTGTTCAAGTAATCCCCAGTAGTAGATGGATCGGAGCAGCGGAGGACTCAGCGGTGGCCACACGGTTTTCCACGTAGACTATTTTCTGTTTACTCATGATTTAATTTATATTTGGGGAAAATTCGATGTAATTAAGGCCTTTATGGATTTTTACCTAATTTTGGATTTTACAATGTTTTACGATTTTTACTGCTAGTAGTAGGAAAACGCGGGTTTTCAAAAGAACCAAATGTTTTACGAAACTACCATGCATGCGAAAATGGTTTTAAAAGCTTCCGCAATGTTTAACGCTTTGAAACTGGTTAACGATTGAAAACAAATGACATGTTTTAGAAGATAACATAAGATAATGAAAAGAGGTACCTACGGATAAATGGTCTTAATGTCATTGCAGTTCTAAAGCACTATCATGTGACATCGCTAGATTTGGCTGTAACGTCTAGGTCGGGTTTGGGGTGTTACATGATAGGCCCCCATCATCTTATTCCATATTTTGAATAAGGATGGATTAAACTCCACATGATGGTCCTACAGAGTTGATTTCTCAGTTTTGGAGTAAGTGTTTCTTGTTTGCTCTATACAATTGAGATTTCTTTATGTTTCTAGGTTCTAGTATGGTGATGGCATAAAGTCTTTGTTTTGTTTTGCTGGAAAAAAAAACTAAAACTCAACCCCAAACTTCAACCATCAAAATTTGGAGCCACATTGATAACATGCATTCCCTTCCATAAGTGGTGCTAAAAGATTCGAATTAGAATAATCAAACAAAGTAATAAGTAAAGAATTGAGTGTTTCTTTTTAGGGTTAATATACTATTTGCCCCCAAAAATTGCATCTAATTATCACTTTGGTACTTAAAGAATTTTTTGAATCAGTTTAGTACCTGAAGTTTCTAATATGCTATCAAGTTGCTCTAGTTGTTAATGCCGTGAGAGAATGGTTTAGTGTGCCATGTCACCCAAACTTTATTTTCCTGAACTAATTTTTTTTAAAAAAAGGAAAAATGGGAAAAATCATATATTTTAATGTTTAAAATACATAAAGTTAAAAATAAAATACAAAAATTGTCAAAAAAAACTCAAAATGTGTGATTTTGGTTTATTTCTTTCTTTATTTTTTGTGGAAAACTTTAAATTTGATTATTAAATTCAAAATCTTTAAGAATATATCATTGAAAAAAAATATTTTTAATATTTCAAAGCTTTTCATCTTTTTTTCTGATTTTATAAAAAAATTGTGATTTTTTTAAAATTTTAGACAATCTTTTTTATTTTTGCACTTTTTTAAAAATTTTATGTATTTTCTGAAAATATATATTTTAACTTATAAAAATTTTATGTATCTTTCAATATGTTATAAAGTAGCAGACAGAGAATAAAGAACAAAGAGAATGAGTGAGCAAAAAGAGAGCGTATTTTTATTGATTAATCAAAATATTTATCGAACTTCCCCAAAAGTCTTTATTTATAGGCATAAGAAGTATAAATGAAATAAAGATCTACTTCTAATGACTATTAGAATTTAAAGTACTTCAAAACTTATATTCATCTTGATGGACATCCACTTAATAAGATATTCATAAGAGTCCCCTTTAGATGTCTATTGGTAGATAATGTGTCTTGTTAAAACCTTACTAAGATAAAAACCCTGTGAGAAAAAAATTCCTAGTGAAGGAAAACGAGTACACATATCCATAATACGCATAATATGTTGCCTCATTAAAAACCTTACTAGGAAAATCCAATAGGACAAAACCTTGGTTGAGGGAAAAAGAGTACAACGCGTATTTACTCCCCATCATGAAAACATCACATACTTTCTCATATTTTACGTATTAAATCTTGAATACTAGGTTTTCAAATGACTATTTGAATGTATTTGCTAAGCATTTATGTCACCATTCTTTTGAAAGTCATGAGTGAGGGAAAATTTAGGGGGAAATATATTTTGATCTCTTCATAAGTTTTAACAATAATCATAACAAACTTTAATCATGATCCCTCTATAAAAATATAAATATGTATTTTGAATCATTTTATAATCCTCTTTCAACTACTATTGACTAAGTCAAATTTATCACATATGTTAAATTATTTGAATTCATATAAATTAAGAATTTCCTGATAAATTAATATGCTTCTGGCATTCTAAATCTTCAAGGATTTTAATATAAATTTTACTATACAGTGAATCATAAAAGGTTATAACAACAATCATTAGACGCAAGTTAAATCTTTTATGAACTGTTAGTTTAATAATATATCTAAAGGTTATTGCATTCACCACAAAAGAATATTATATCTTTTCATAATCAATGTCAAAACTTAGCAAAAACTTCATATTTTATTCTGTTTTGGAAAACTACTTAGTTTGCACCCTAACTAGCTTTATACCTTTAGATATTTGGACTATTGGTCCAAAAACTCCACAACTTTAATTGTACTTGAGTTGCTACTTTCTATTTTGTCCAATTTATTCCATACATATATTTCTCAATAGATTTATTCAAGATCCTCCTTTTATTTCATTATTTCAACAATAATATTGCATGTAAAACCATTTTCGACCACTCTTATTATTGGTTTGACATTTTCTCAAATTGACATAAATTATTGAGATATCTTATATTCACTATTTTAATCTTCAGTTTCAAGTACCTGAATCTCTTCTGGAGTTTTACTTATTAGTTATGTCTTGGGTCTCTTCTAGAGTACCCGCTTTCACCATATGACTATCTAGATTTATCATTTTCGTTTATGAGAATTTTTATAGTTGGAACTTATAATAAGTTATCCTTATTGAACTTCTAGTTCAAATTACTCTCCCTCTAACTCATTACAAGTTATTATTTATCTCCCCCTAATATCAAGAAAACTATCAAATCAAAATAGTAATCACAAATCATGTCATAATTGAATTTCCAATACATTTAAAACATATAATAATACAAGAAGACTCATAATTAATATATATTCCCAACTTTCTTTGGAGATTCACTCATCTTTATGCGTTGTGGTGGAGTAATAAGAATATATACGCACATATAAAAATTCAAAGATGAGAAATATTTAGCTCTTGACTAAAAATCAATTGTAATAGGGATTATTTATAACTTATTGGCTTGATGCATACAACACGTAAATCAACATTATCTCATGTTGAAGTAGGAAGTTTAGTTCTCATAAGTAATGGTTTAGACATTAACCAAAGGCATTCAATCAATAATTTCTCTAAACCATTATGCGTATAAATAACAAAATTTTACAAAAGCTTTTCAAACTCAATCAATAAAAGACTGAGATATAAACTCATCAATATTAGCGAGATGAATTTTCTTAATTGCATGTTTGAAATTAATTATTTAAACAAACAATCTTACAAACAATATGTTGCAAGTTGATAACACATATGTGATTATTTTGTAAATGTATCTACCAAAATCATATAATATCAAAACAATCCACATGGTGGATGAATGAGCCTATATTCATTTCAGAAATGCAAGACATTAATTCTCAACTTTAGCTAGTGAGTTTCTAACAATCACTTTTCATTAAGAACAATCAACAAATGATAATTCTTTAAATTAAAGAATCTTCTGGTTCTTCAATGAATGTCCATATGGATTCTTAATTAATTTTTGCATCATATATGACCAGGATGATCTAACTAGTCACGTCAAGTAATAAATGTATTTGTATCAGTAAACTTCTGGCTTGCTTTAATATGTGTTTCAATTGTACTAAATTGTAACAAATTGATAATTTTACTATCATTCATTTTGCTTTGTATCCACATATAAGTATTATTGTGACATTTACAACTAGGAATGTCTGAATAAATGTGAAGTATATAATGCCATTAAGTCAATAAATATAATTTTCAAATAATTATATGCAATATTCACTTCAGGGAATATGCCAAAATCTTCAAATGCAGGGCATGTGGTCTAGTGGTATGATTCTTGCTTCTGGTATGAGAGGTCCCGAGTTCGATTCAAAATACTTTTAAAATCCTTTTAACAAAAGTTTTGCATAATTAGTTAACTATCAAGAATAACTGCCTAGGTAATGTATAGAAACAAGCCTATATTAAATATACCAATAAAAGTCATATCTCAAACATAAAAATACGACATAATGAAAAACTATCTTTTTTTTCATAACCATCATCATAAACATGCATGAAATTTAACCCAAAATCTAACCATTCATGCTCATAGAACTTTTCATTTACAAGTACTCATGTCATTTCTCTAAATAATTAATAAATGGAATAATATAAAACGTATGAACTACTACTTTTAACAATTCTTTGAACTAAATCAAATCCGAATAACCATAAAATTCAATTGTTTATTAACACAAATTTGCATACTAGATATATTTTAATCAAATATATTATTTAATTATAAAACCTATTATAGCGGCACAAATAAATCAATTAATATTCATTTTCATGAAAAAAATGAGATGCTTAAAACAATATGTAACCCATTGACTCAACATAAAAAGAAGACCATCTCAAATATTTAAACTGTATATCAAGTTGATTTAATATTTAAAGATGTACCCTTTTTTCTGCGTTAAGTCTTGATGGTTTTATCAAGAAGTAAGAAAATTAAACTCCACTAGTAGACTTTAAATCCATCAAAATTTATTAATACCAAACTTTGAGAGTGCATCTTATTTTCCAGGTGTACAATAGGCACATAACAAATGACTTTTCATACATAAGCTTTCTGCCTTGCAAGTTCTCATCAATAATATTTTTCTACATAATTTTTATTGAGAACTTATTATGTATATTGTAGAGTTATATTCACATTTTTTAGAAAAGCTTGCAACTTCAGGTGCATCTAATCATAACGAGCCTTAGATAGAATTACCATATTCTATTACTCAAAAGTAGATATTTCACAGTCAAATATTTTGCTTTCAGCACCTTAATGGGGATGATGACAAAAGAATATCACAAAGATAGTCATAGTCAATTCAATTTAATAACAAGAGTAACCAATAACTCAATCCTTCCTTTTTCTTCATCCTTTCAAAATAAATATTTATAATAATAGTGATTCATATAAAATATTATATTTTCTTCATTCACAGTCTCAATATGATATCCATTATAATGAATATCTTTTAAAACTAATGCATTAACCATCACAAATTTTGTGCTTTTTAGATATTGATATATTAGCTCTTTTGGAGCTTTCAACTAATTTTGTACTATCAAATATTGGAATAATATTTGTTTGTTTCAGTACCAAATAAGATGAATATTTTCTATCTGTAATGATAGAATTCATTAGTACATTCTCATATCCTTCCTCAAATAATATTAACAGAAACAAAATATTTGAGCATACGCCACATATCTGACTAATAATATTTCATATCACATTGATGACATAAGTTATCATTACCCTTTGAAGAGTTATCTTGAGAACTCTCACTATTCTCTTATTTATTACTATGTTCCCACTTTTAGTGGTTCATGATTATATCTTTTATTTTCATTATATTTGCATTCACATTGGGGAATGTAACATATTTAGTAGGATGGACTTATAAACATCCTAATAGATTCTTTATTTCATAATCACCATCTCAAACAACGATAAATTTCAAATTAGAATCTATCTATTCATGTTTGTCATGATTAGTCTCCAATTATAATAAATATGATATAATAAATAAATCATAGTAAAATATACCTGAAGATCTTTAACACCATTGTCGTCACCTATCACAAGTATTATTACAAGTACTAAAATAACTATGCTTTCATAAAAACATACTACGTATAACTTATAGAATCTTATGATGCTCTAATAAATTATTTGTATTTTATAATTCAATCCAAAAGGTATAATCAAATCATTCATCAATAACAAAAAAAAATCTCTTTAAAGGGGACCAATATTACAAAAACTTATATTTTGACCCGATTATTAATATATATTTAAAAAATCATTTAAAAATAATATATTATAAAGTTTTACTAGTAAACCTTATGAACCTATCAATATTTAATAATATAATGTAATAATTTGATAAGACTTAAAACAAACAAATAATAATCATACCTTAAAGAAAAATTGAAGCTCCTTACATAATTTAAATTATGCTTTATAAATCCAAAATCCATGTTGAGATCAATTTTTTTTCACCATCCAAAGCAATGGACTACAGTGTCCATCTTGGTGTTGAGCCTCTTAGTGTATATGTAACACCTCAAAATAGGGCCTTGGAGTTTTAGGGGTAATTTAGGAATTTTGGCCTTAGAGTGTTCAAAATTTTGTGGCATGGTATATCGGTAATGTTTTCGACTATGGTTTTTATAAAATTAAACAAATTTTTGAAAATGAGTTTAAAACACCTTTAATTTTGAAAAAAGGATTGATTTGTAAAAGAGTCAAAATTTAGAGTTTTTAAGAGACAATTAGACTAGATTTTAAAATCCAATCTCAAAAAACCCCATTTATAGTTTTATTTTCACGTTAGTCTTCTTCACCTCTCATACTTGTGGCGTCCATAGTTCTCCCAACTCTCTCAATCAATTTTGAATTCCAAATCCTAATTCCTTTTGACTTCTATCATCTCTTAAATTATAAATCTCCATAAAAGTTAAGAAAAACACTTAAAAACACCATTATTTTCTCCATTGTCAAGCTTTCGAGTTTTTCAAGTTTTCAATCAAACGCTTGATTTTTCATCATCTAAGGTAACAATTTAACTACTAAATAGTTTTAAATGTTATTTAGTCTTTAAAACTAAGTTTCTAGCTATTAAATCACATGTTTTGAATAAAAGTCAAAAATTGAGTCGTTAGAGGTGGATTTTGGATTTTGGATTTTGAGTAAAAATGTGGTTTCAAAGTTTTTTTTCAATTAGCTTTGACATGATTAAGAGGTTTCTAAAATTATTTTGAAGTTTCGTTAAAGAATTCTTGAGTTTTAATGAAATTTCTGAAAATAGCCAAAAACATGTTAAAAAATTTGATACCATGAATTAAGTAGTTTTGTGTAGTTTAAAGGTTGAGAATTAGTCATTGAGGAATAATTAGATGAATGAAACTCGTTTTAGGTGAAAAAATTAAGTGTAGATCGAGATATTTGGATCTCAAGTTGGTTATGTTAAATGTTTTGGGTACATGAGAACATAGCTTAAGCTTATATTTTGATCGCTTGTGGTGAGTCCTTAGTTGATTTTTTAAAGTATCATTGTGTGAATTATTGTGTTAACGCTTTGGATTCATTAGGACCTTCTACGAGTAGAGATGATGATAAGGAAAAGCTAGTTTAAGCTTTTGGTTTTTCGGCAAAAGCGTAATCGGTAAGTGTTTGGGATAATTGCTTGTGCACATGATTTAATGTGTTATTTAGGAATTTAGTAGTAGCCTAAACCCCTAATCTAAATTTCGAATGTAAGTTTTTACATACCTATTTTATCTTGTGAATTATGTGCTTATGTGTTTGTGAATATGTGAATTGATATGAGATGCTATAACACGTGATATGTTGTAACAACCCGTTTTTCAGTGGCTTCGGGGCCACCAAATCTGACGAGTAAGTTCATAAATATTATTATTTAATATTTACAAGTCAAACATGGTTTTAAAAAGTTTTTCGATATAGTGATTTTTGTTATATAAACGATTTATTAAGTTCAAGTGGTATAACTCTAAGGTCAAGTGGTTTTAGAAAATGAGGTATCAGGACCTCGTTTCTATAAATTGAGCAGTAAATATTTTTATAAATATTTATGGAGTGTCATTAAGGTATTTTTAAATTTTCGTCAAAAAATTTTAACTTTTCGATATTTAATTAATTAAAAAGGACTAAATCGTAAAAGATGTAAAATTTAGTCACTATTTGATTTGAGTGATTAAATGGTTTATTGAATAAAAAAGAAGGGACTTAAATGGTAATTAGACCATTTAAGATTTTAGTGGATGGTTTTAGGCAATTAAAAGCTTGAAAATTGGTTGAATTTTATATGGACAAAATTGTAATTTTATAATTAAACTTTACTTAAATAAAAAAAAAACTATTATCATCATTTTAGTGTCTTCTTCACCGAAATTGGAAGAAGAAAACTCCATGGAAGTGAAGCTAGGTTTGGCCATGGTTAAGATTATGCATGTAAGTCCCTAAGCTATTTGTTTTTAATAATTTTTTGTTTTTGAGATCGTTGCAACTAGGTCCAGCTAGTTCGTGCCTTCAATTTTGAAACTGTTGAAGATTTTGAATGTTTCAGTTTATTAAACTTGTGATTTTATATGTTACTTGATGAATTTGAAATATTATTTGTTATTTAAGAGTATTTTATTAAGTGATTTTTGATGAAATTATCAATTAGGGACTAATTTATTAAAATAGTAAAAATGCAAGGATTAAATGTAAAATTATTGCATGAATGGGCTGTGTCAGATACCATGAACATTAGGCTAAGCTCAATTTTGGGTAAAAATGGTTAATTTGCATGTTTTGGGCTCAGAGACTAAATTAAATAAAAGTAAAACTTTAGGGGCAATTTTGTAAAAAATTCAAAAATAAAAACATTGCTTAAAATGAATTGTTTTATTTTCTAAATTAATATATTGAATGAAATTATTAATTTAGATCAAGTTCGAGTGAAAAATCGAAGAGAATGGAAAATTACCAAAATACCTCTATACTTTGACATTTCTGCAAAATAGCCAAGTAAGTTTGTATGAACTGTACTATGTATAATGTTGACTAAATTGAATGTTATTATATGATTTTATTAAAAATTAATCAATATACCAGTTAATTATACAATTTATCGAGTAAAGAAACAATGGAAATTGAATGACGTATGACGACTACCGAGCCTCGTTTGAACCTTAGGAATATATAGGATACAAATGACATGTCATTAGGGTTTCCATATTTCTGGTGCTGGTCTTAAATGTCCTACCGGTGCCTAAGTTCCAGCATTAGTTGCGATACTTGACAGCTTGTGTGGGGAACACCGTGTAGCTACATTCGATCAATAGCTTGTGTGAGCAGACCCAGGTTACTATATTTTTAGTGCTGGTCTTGAATGCCTTATCAATGGCCAAGGTTCAGAATTAGTTGCGGATACTCGACAGCTTGTGTGAGCATCATCGTGTAGCTTACATTCCGACTGACAGCTTGTGTGAGTAGACCTATTTGACAGCTCATGTGAGCTATGACTATATGTTTAGCACACTTTGTGTGAGCATTCCTGTGTATCTAGTATTATTCTAAGTGGTACAACGGACATAAAAAGGGAAGGAACAATAAGTATTTGATAAACCATAATATATACATATTTTTACCCCATGCTTGACATATTTATGGATGATTTTTCCTTGGTTTCATTAAATTTGATGCTCCTAATCCTTTAATTTCATATTTTATACTCAAGAGAGCTTAGGATAGCAAAAAGAGCGAGAAACTGGCCAAAAATGGACAAATTGGGCCTGAATCAGTGTTTCACATGGCCTAGGCACTTCCGCACAGGTGATCCATACGCCTGTGTGTCATGGCTA
Organism: Gossypium hirsutum; assembly: GCF_007990345.1. Lineage (NCBI taxonomy): Eukaryota > Viridiplantae > Streptophyta > Magnoliopsida > Malvales > Malvaceae > Gossypium > Gossypium hirsutum. The sequence goes on along the minus strand of NC_053425.1, from coordinate 101,913,980 downwards.
TGTCGACACTAAACCAAGTCAAAATTACACACGGCCTAAGCACTTTTACAAGGGCGTGGCACACGATTGTGTCCCTGTCAAGCCCAAGTCTAATTCTACTCGAAAAAGGCTAATTTTGAGGGTTTTGAGGCATTCTAAAGTCTATATAAACACCCTAGAAGACGATTGAGGGGGACACGGAGAATAGAAGGCAGAAAATACTCAAGAACAGCCATCAAGATCAGCTCAGAAGGAGGATCTACATCAAGAGTGAAGATTTCCATCCAATTTCCTAAAGGTTCTTTGGGTTTCTTTATTTTTTGTTGTTTTCCAATTTTTGAGATGTTTTCTATTATTATGAACTAAACTCCCTAAATACCTAAGGGAGATGAAACCTAAGACGATTCTTATTACTAATTGAGTTATATGATAAATACTTGTTCTTATTCTTAATTGTGAGTTTAACCCTTGTTTTAATATTCTAGGATATTAATTTAGGTTTTCGATGTGCTTATTCAGTGGAGGAAAAGTCCCTGTTTAAGAGTAGATCATTCATAATTAAGTGGAGTTGCATGCATTTCTAGAGATAGGACAACATAAATCTGCCGGATTAGAGCCAAATCTAATAAGGGAATCCAAAGATCGAGTTAATGCAACAATAGGGTTTTTAATTAGGAAGAGATTTTGATTGATCAACCTAGAGTCAGTTTTTAGTCTCGAGAGAGATATTAACATAAATTAGGGATTCCTACGAATTAAGTCAAGTGAATAAATCGTCTAATTTAAAGGTAATAAGTGAAGTCTAGGTGGATTCTTCCTTGGGTATTGTCTTCTCCATCGGTTTTCCAAAAGTATTTTCCAACTTTAATCTCTATCGCAATCTTAGTTAATTTGATAATTAGTTTTAGATTAAAAATTCTCTTAATTGTAAGGCTAGATAATAAAAAGATAGTAATTACTAGTACTTTTAGTCCCCGTGGATACGATATTTTCAGTCTCACCAGAACTATATTATTGTTCGATAGGTGCGCTTGCCTTAGTCGAATTTTCAGTTAATTTTAGCGATCATTAAGTTTTTGGCGCCGTTTCCAGGGACTAAGATATTAGGAACGCATAATTTTTATTACTTTAGCCATTTTTATTTTTATTTGCAATTTAATTTTGTTTACTAAATTTTCTTTTCTCTACTTCTGGTAGGTTTTTTTTATAGTTTATGACTAGAAGAAACCCGTCAGGACCTCTACTTTTTGATAGCGAAATCAAAAGCATAGCTCGTAGAAACTGAAGAGAAATGAGGCGAAGCCTACAATACATAGGGGAAGAGCGAGAGGCCAACATCCATACCACAGCCGAGGAGATGGCTGATAATAAGAATAATCCGTTACCTCCTGTGGTTGCTGCAGATCTAGTAGATCAGAATCCTGCTCCTCGTACTATGTATGATTATGCTAAACCTACTTTAACAGGAACTGAATTGAGTATAGTTAGACCTACTGTTGCTGCAAATAATTTTCCACTAAAGCCTAACACGATTCAAATGATACAACAGTTTGTTCAATTTGATGGTTTGCAGGATGAGGATCCAAACACTCATTTAGCGAATTTTCTAGAATTCTGCAACACCTTTAAGATTAAAGGTGTTTCTGACGATGCCATTCGCCTTCGGTTATTTCCCTTTTCATTAAGGAATAAGGCTAAACAGTGGTTGAACTCGTTACCGCGAGGGTCAATCACCACTTGGGAACAAATGACCGAAAAATTTTTACTTAAGTATTTTCGCCGGCTAAAACGGCTAAATTAAGGAATGATATCTCTTCTTTTGTGCAGATGGATCTAGAAACTCTTTACGATGCATGGGAGAGATAGAAGGATTTATTAAGAAGGTGCCCTCACCATGGGTTACCTCTATGGCTGTAGGTTCAGACTTTTTAGAATGGTGTGAACCCCTCAACAAGACAACTGATCGATGCAGCCGCTGGTGGAACTTTAAACAACAAAACACCTGAAGAGGCTTACGAATTTATTGAATAGATGTCACTGAATAACTATCAGTGGCAAGTCATGAGAACAAAGCCGAAAAAAATAGCTGGTGTTTTCAACCTCGACGCGGTCGCTATGCTCTCTAACCAGGTAGAACTTTTAAATAAAAAGATTGATGGTTTGTATGGTTCTACTCAGGTACATCTAGCAATGAGGTGTGATTCAAATAGAGGAGGAGTGAAAAATACAGATTATCCATCCTTAAACCCTAGCACCGATGAGGAATAATTCTAGACCTCAAAATAACCCGTATAGTAACACTTATAATGCAAGTTGGAGGAACCATCCCACTTTCTCGTGGGGTGGTCAGGGAAATCAAAGGCCACAACATTCTCCAGGTTTTGAACAACCACCTTACCAACAAGAGAAGAAATCGAACCTTGAAGAGATGCTTACAAAATTCATCTCGGTGTTGAAAACTCATTTTCAGAATACCGAAACAGCGCTTAAGAATCAACAAGCGTCAATTCAAGGGCTCGAAACTCAAATAGGACAGCTTGTTAAGTTGATCTCTGAACAACCACAAGGTGGCCTACCAAGTAATACTGAAACTAACCCAATGGAGCAACTTCATGCCATTAATGTGCACAATGATGAAGGGTTAGTTGAGGATGAACCGAAACCGAGGTAAGACAATGTGGTAGATAACGGTAAGGTTGATGTAAGTAAAGAGTATAAACCTTGTGTGTCATACCCCAATGTGACAAGGAAAGACCACACAAATGAACAATTCGGTAAATTCCTTAAATTATTAAAAAAATTACATGTAACACCCTAAACCCACATCTGTCGCCGGACTAGGGTTACAGAGTATTACCAACCATTCTATTAATCTTATAAAATATTCATTATCAATTTGCAATCCAAAATTCAAACCACATACATGCTTATAATTTAGTCAAACTTTACATCTTAAAAGGGGTTAGCTTGTATCACTCAGCCTAAATAAAATATAACCTAAATCATATATTTATACGTATATGTAACAATTTATGCATTTACAAGACATAGTTGTATCAGTAATTTCATCATTGAGTATTAAACTTTTTTATTGAAAATCACGCAGATGCACAAACTTTATAACAATTAAACAATGTCAAGGCTACCCCTTTTTCTTAATCATGTGGCATTTATACTTTAGCTTATGTGAATTTCACATATCATGTATAATTACAGAGATCAATAACAAGCATTCGGTTGCATATAAAAATATAGCACATATACTTATCAACTATAAAGTGAAAGTATGCACATATATATATAGTCATATAAAAGTTTATCAACGTGCCATGGCCGAATGTTAAATACCGATGTTTTGTCATTTCCAAAATTCTCATAATAACCTATGATCCAATATGTCTAAGATATTATAATAATTAAATTAAATACCATACATGTAATTAATCTATTCCTTTTGGCTATCATGCATTTTTCTTTCACATATGTGCATAGCATCTATAATATAATCACCTTATACACAAGTAAAGTGTAAATAAAAATTTAACCAAAACAATGTAGTCGAATATCACAAATACTCATGTTCTAGTAAAATTATAATGGTCAACAATTAATTGCAAACATATGTCAAAATTTTTACTTAATAAACATATAACCGAATCACAAACCATCTTATTTATACCTATTCCAAACATGAATCTTACACACTATGTAATAACTTATCAAAGCATATTTATCTCACATTTAAATCTAACAATTTAATCTTTAATATGAAACTACATAATCATACCTTATTAAAACACACCAACTGAATGATCATTTACTCAACCTAACAAGAATCATGTTCAAAATCCTTGAATATACCTAGGTATATATGTTACGGTCAAAGTGCATACCACATCCAAGTCATTTATCAACTTTAATACACCACCAAGCACATAGCATAAATACTACTCATTTATAGCACAAAATACCATAGCTAAAATGAACACAAACCACAAGCAAACATAACCAATCCCAAGCAAGATGATTAAGCCATTTTCACATGGCATATATATACATTCATTTCCAAAATATTTAACCTCAAAACCAGCCTATACATGCCATAATTCAAGTTTAGTTTAAAGGTACCAAAACAGTAGATAGTGTGATGAACTTGGCTGACGATCTCCAAGCTTGCAGCTTGACTTCAAAATCTATAAAATTGAGTAACGTAATACACATTGTAAGCTACCATAGCTTAGTAAGTCATAAGCAATAAACAACTCAATAACATATTTGATATTTATTTGGTCCTTTAGGAATAACCCCCAAAATTGCAAATTTTTATTCATCATTTTACCCTTTAATAACTCATAATCAGACCTCGGTAGCGAAATATTAGTAAGTCAGAAGCAATAAACAACTCAATAACATATTTGATTCATATTAACTAAATGACATGCATTAGCATTATTAACCACCTAAGCTGAATACAAATACAATCATTAAATATGATATAAATCAACTTCCACACTAGTAGCCTTAATAACCACACATCCATTTACTCTTTTATGCAACTTAAGAATCATCAAATGTCTTCCCATGTTTAAATAATACCTAGGTAGCCGAATACACAAATTATGTATACAGATGTTAAGTAACGTTTCAATACTACTCAAATTTATTCATTCATATGCCAAATACAGAAATCCCAATACACATGAAATCCTCAATTGCATTGTACATGATTTACAACACATATTTATAGTACTATCTTACTTTATCTCGAGTAGATATCAAGTTAAATCATACCTAGCCATTTAGCTCGCATTACACAAACCTACAAAATTTAATTTTTCCCGATGAACCATTCGGAATTGGTTAGGACACTTAGATAATCACATAGATCATACAATGCCATCGTCCCAGACGTGGTCTTACATGTAGCCACATATCGATGCCACTGTCCCAGATAGGGTCTTACTCGTAAACACATATCAGAATCACAAATCAATGCCATGGACTTACTCGCACACATATATTGGTATCCTATGTCATGACATATGTATCCTAGCTATTCCTAAGGTTCATACAGGACATTCGGGCATCACAACTCGATCGGAACGAATTCAGGAACGTAGTAACCAAGCCTTTACACATTCGGCTATATCATATATAATTTTCAACATTTCATAACAGCATATATATTTAATATTTAACTACAATTAAACACGTCTATTTCCTTATAAACTTACATCGAACATCATAAAATAGGATAAGGCTGCTAGTCGGCAACTTTCGTTTTTCCCCGGTCCAAATCTGATTTCTTTGGTTCTTGATCTAAACATATTCAAATTAAGCTCATTCAAACATATTTTCATTCAATTTAGTCCAAAAACACATAAATTGGAAAATTACCATTTTAACCCTAAAATTTAAAATTTTTACAATTTAGTCCCTATTGCACAAAACACAAAATATGCAAAATATTCAAGGTACCCATGTTTGGCTGGATATTCCTAGTGTTCATGCAATCCCATATATTTCATTTATTTCACATTCTAGTTCCTCAAACTATTATTTTTGCAATTAAGTCCTAATTACTTAAAATCGTCAAAAACTCCAATACAAAATATGTTAATCTAAAACATATCTTTCATTTTTCATCATCAAAAAACATAAATCACAAGCTACCAACAATGGCACAACTCAAAATATTCATCAAAATAAAAAATTAAAGCTTGGGTCTTGAAGATTCTAAGCAACGATCTAAAAAACGTAGAAATTATCAAAAACCGAGCTAAACTCATACCTTAATTAAGCTCCAAATTGGCCGAACCCTGCCTTTGTGTTCTTTCTTTTTATTTTGTTTAGTTTCGGTAAAAGAAGAACAATTATAACAAGTATGTAAACTTTATTTTATGTTTTATATTATATATGATTTATTATAATAGTTTATAATGTTAGTTTACATAAATAACCTTAATTAATTCATACCAAAACCTTATAATATAACCCATTACCGTCCACCTAATAAGCTATGGGCTATTTACAATATAAATTCCCCAATTTAGAAAGCCACTAACTTTTTGACCCTTATACTTTAAACTATCAAATTTTTATTTACGCGATTAAGTCCTTTTATTTAATCGGACACCTAAACGACAAAATTAAATTAAGAAAATTTCATCGATATAAACTCACACAAAATAAACACAAAAAATAATTTTTAAATATTTTTCTGACTCGAATTCATGGTCTCGAAACCACATTCCGATTAGGGTCTAAATCGGGCTGTTACATTACATATTAACTTACCATTTATTGAAGCTCTTTCGCAGATGCCAAACCCAGTAAAATTTTTAAATGAGCTTTTAGGAAATAAGCGAAATTTGGATAATGCATCGTATGTGGAGTTGAACGCAATTTGCTCAGCCATTCTACAGAATAGGCTACCCAACAAGTTGAAGGATCTAGGGAGTTTTACGATTCTTTACTTAATTGGTAGTTTAACTCTCAATAATGCTTTGGCTGATTTAGGGGCAAGTATTAATGTCATGCCCTATAAAATGTTTAAATAACTAGGTCTTGGGAAACCCAAACAAACTAAGATAAGCATCCAATTGGCAGATAAAACAATTAGATTTCCTAAGGGTATTATTGAAGACATGCTGGTCAAAATTGATAAATTTATATTCCCAGTTGACTTTGTTGTTCTAGACATGGACAAGGATAGTGACGTGCCTTTAAATTTAGGAAGGCCCTTTTTAGTAACTACTAGAACTATCATTGATGTTGGCACAGGTGAATTGATACTTCGTGTAGGTGATGACACGATTAAACTTCAAGCTCGTAATTCTGCTAAAATATCTAGTAATCAAGATGATTGTGTAAGTTTGGTTAATTTGAATAATGTTGCAACTCAAACTCCTTTGTAGGAGTCCCCTAGGAAGAACATAATGGAACCTTATTCTAATCCATGCAACAAAAATAGAGCGACTCACGAAGAACGAAAGCTTCAGCTCGATGAATTAGACGAATGGGAAACACATGTCAAGGAGAAACCAAAAGTACACGAGGAATCAAAGCTACGCCATGATGGGCGTAGGAATGAAATAAAGCAATTTAAGGTCAGGGACAAAGTATTGTTAGATGAAAAGGACCCTCGAATTGCTACTTTTGAGCATAATACAAACGGAGCGACCTCCCTCATGGTACTGAATATCTTCTCACATGGTACAGTCGAGGTAACACATACTGAATTTGAAACTTTCAAGGTAAACAAAACTCGACTCAGACCTTATTTTGGTAGATTTGATAGCAAAGATGAGGAGTTTCAACTCCTCAAGCCACCGTAACCACACAAAATTGAAGTAATTTGAGCTTAGACTTTAAATAAGCGCTTATCGGGAGGCAACCCAAGCACTGACACCATTAACCCATTTATTTTATCTATTTTTCATGTTTTTTATGCAGGAACAGTGACCCACATGGCTTGGACACACGGGCGTGTCCTTGGCCGTGTGGAAACAGGGCTAAAAATCTCCAAGTATCGAGCCACACGGCCTGCGATAGAGCCACACGGGCGTGTCCCAGGCTGTGTGAAAACTAGAGCAAATTTTTTAAATTTTAAACAAGTCAGAGAGTTACACAGGCAAGACACACGGCCGTGTGTTCAGATACACGGGCGTGTGAGGAGCGAACAACGAAGCACATGATTGTGGGATAAGGCCGTGTGAACCATACGGCCTGGACACACGGGCGTGTCCGCAGGCCATGTGATGATTGGGCATTCAATTTTCGTGATAAGCACGGGCTAAACTCGGTTCACGCGGGCGTGTGACATGGCCGTGTGGGCCAACACGGGCTTCACACGACCGTGCCCCTTTTAAACCCCCAACCCTAACTTTACCTTTGTCTTCTTCCTGTCAAATCTTCCCCCTAAGCCCTAGCCGCCGCAACCCTCTCACTGTCCGTCCCCTATTCCAACCACCCCTCTCCTCTTTCCCCTCCCTTTCTTTCTTTTCTCCTCCCTCCTTCCTCCTCCTTTCCTTTCTTTCTCTTTTTCCTCCCTCCTTCTTCCCCCTACCCACACGCCGACCAGTCCGCTCACACCCCACGCCCTAGCCGTTCACACTACCCCTCATGCCGTCTACTGATGAGCCACTACTGCTGTTGCTCCCCTCACCGTCCACCCCACCAAGTCACCATCGAAACACTAAGACCACTACTTATCGTCAGTTTTGTTTTTCCTTTCTTTTTTTCTCCTTTTTAGTCATTTATTTCATTATTATTATTATCATGTTTATTTTATCATCTTTCTTATTCTTATTCATTATTAATCATTATTATTGTTTATATTCTTTCTTACTACTTTATTTTAAGTTGTGTATTAACTTATTATTCTTCTGACTATTTTATTGATGTGTTGAGTCTTGTTTAGTTTAGTCCTTTCTGCTAATTTTTTCTATGCTTGAATACGTTTGGAGATTGGCAATATTTGGCATAAATTTTTGGGGTCCTTGCCTTTTTGATTTCATTCACGTTCTGCTTTTCGTTTCATTTTCTATTTCATTTAATTGTTGGGCAGAACTTGGTTATTTATTCTTTATTTTATTTCCTATTACATTCATGCGTCAAATTGTATTTATTGATTAATTTTTATAGGCGCACTATGACAAACACTCGAGGCAAGAAAACTACTGTCTTCGCTTCGAAAAAGCGAAAGGGTCCTGGCGCAACCTCCTTGAGTGCCTCCACCGAAGCTCGTCATCCTCTGCTTCAATTTTCGTCAGGACTACAAGAAGACTTGTTTCAACTTCTTCGAGTACGACCATTAGGAGTGGGCCGTGGTATTGACTGGGCCGCATTGGAGCAGGTCGGACTAGCTGATGAGGTCCATGCTTTCATTACCATTTCCCCGTGGGGTCAGTTCTTTGCAATAATTGAGCCCACCTATTCAGAGCTTACCTTCAAGTTTTTCACTACTTACCATCTATAGCATGTGATGAATATCCATGACGAGGCCGGTACTATCACCTTCTGACTTGGTGGTTTGGTGTGACATATGAGTATCCTTGAGTTTGGTGCAGCTTTGGGCATCTACACTGATGAGTTCATAGGTGCCGATAACTTTTTTTTCATCCACCGTCACATCCATCACTCACCTTTGTGCTATTGGACCGATCTCACAGGTAGTTAGATCCGTTATGACCTGAGTCGTTCAAAGTCAACATCTCTTTCTCTAGCTTTACGATACATCCAAGCCTTATTAACTCACACGTTAGTTGGTAAGAGAGAGAGCATCGGAGTTGTAAGCATTACTGACGCATACTATCTTTGGAGCATGGTGACTGGTCATGTCTTTGATTTGGCATACTTCATAACGCTTGCTTTTTGCCACCAGACAGACCGCCTTAGGAGGGGCCCCATTTGCCTTGGCCCTTATGTGACTCTCCTCGCTTGACACTTCGGCCTCTTCGACACTCCAGAGATGTCATCGACACTCACACTAGTAGGCCAGATGTCTCCTCAAGGAATATCTAGTATGATCCACATGAGGATGATAGAGCGACACCATGGGGTCGATCCCCCTCAATACAGACTTGTTCACTCTAATGACCAGGATGAGCCAGAGGACATTACTGATGATGTCCCTCCCCTCACGAGGACCCACACCCACACCACCACCGAGTCACCAACCTTCTGTTGCCACTTTGACAGATATTTTTGAGTGACTCACTCGCTTTGAGCAGTAGTGTTTTGAGCGATTCGATAGCATCGATGCCACTCTTCGACAGATTTGCCACACCTCCACATCTCTCCTTTGGAACCGTCGACCCACAGGACATCCGATGATGAGGACCTTTGAGTCCCTTTATTTATTTATTTATTATTATTTTCATTTAAATTTTATTTTGATTTTTATCTATTTTTGAAGACTTATGTTTTATATTTTGAACTATATTTATCTTTATGGTTTTTCTCGAGTAACCCCTTGATTCTCTTCCATAGTTGTGTTTATATTTTACTAGTAACTTAGAATCATGCCTTTCATTAGCACTATCTACAATTCTAGCTTTCGCTATTCCAAGGATTTCATCCAAAAATTCAAGGCAGTGTCGCTTCTCTCCCTCTCTTATGATATTATGCTTATATTGTTATTATCTATCTTTGTACATTGAGGACAATGTACATCTTAAGTGTAGGGAGGTTATTTATGTGATTATTAGAAAATTCTTGAATTTTTCTTGTTCTCAAATAATTTTCTCATATCATTATTAGAGTGAATTCTGATTGATTTATGATTTTTATTGGTATGTGTTGAATTAAATCATAGGTAATTGTGCATTGATTGTTTAAACTTTAAGACATTGGAGGATCAAGCATGATAAGTTGACTTTTGAGAATTAAAATTTCAAGGTTGTTTATCTGAATTGAGGTATTATCTTGAAATTTTGAGTTTATAGGATTGACATTAAACACCCATAACTTTCGTGAGATTTTGAGCCTTTTAGAGCATATATCTTTCTTGTTCACTAATTTTTTTATGAGTGTGTCAACATTGATTTGCTATTCTAGAACTTGCATCAATAATACATGTCGAGACCATAACTTTGATTTGATCTACTGAAATGATAAAGGCACTTAGGTTTTAACCCATTTACCCCATAAAAAGCCTACCCACATAATTGACCCCTAGTGAACCCTTTTGAGCCTTGACTATTATTTCTTGATTTTTCCCCTTAATATTAACCCACAATTTAACCCTTTTTGATTCGTTAAGAATTTCTCCCTTTTCATTGACTTCTTTTTATTGAGATTTGATTTGATTTTTACCTAACTATGATCGTTCATTCTAGTTGCTGAATTATCTCTTATTATGTACTTCCCATTATTTTTCTTATTCCCAAAAAAAAACAGTGTATTTATATTCATTCAGTCACATATTTGTCTAAAGAGCTTGGATAAGTTAAAGTTATTATATTAAGAAAAAGCTCATTGGTTTTGGATAGCTCGAATTTTGGCACTTTTTTGTAATTCAGCAATTAGCTTCATTTTTCTAAGTTTGGTAATTTATTAAATTAATCTGAATTCTAACCCTCTTTTTCAGCCTTTATCCACACCTTTAACCCAAGCCCCATTACAACCCTTTAAAGATCTTTTGATTTGTGTATCATCTAATTTATAGTGGTGGAGATTTGATTTTCATGCAAGCTTATGGTAATAACTTTTCATGTTTGACTATTGAGTGCTTAATTATTGAACCTTAAACACTTTGAGTGATTTGAGTGAATCTTTAGTAAGGAATGTCAACCCTTGTTGATTTGAAGTTAAAGGTAATTACTTAGATAAAGGGGGATACCTACGATTTTATGATTGAAATGCTCAATTTGGATTGTTGGAAACTTTAATGTTCTTTTAGTTAAGCTCTCAATGTATGATTGCTAGGGATTACTTCGAAACATTATTGATGAGAATTATAAGTTGAAAGGGATTTATTTTATTTGTGAGTTGACGATTTTGCTTGAGGACAAGCAAATGCTTAAGTGCGGGGATATTTGATAAACCATAATATATACATATTTTTACCCCATGCTTGGCATATTAATGGATGATTTTTCCTTGGTTTCATTGAATTTGATGCTCCTAATCCTTTAATTTCATGTTTTATACTCAAGAGAGCTTACGATAGCAAAAAGAGCGATAAACGGGCCAAAAAAAACAAATTGGGCCTAAATCAGTGTTTCACATGGCCTAGGCACTTCCACAAGGGTATTCCACACGACCGTGTGTGACACACGGGTAGACCACATGCCCATGTGTCATGGCCATGTCAACACTAAACCAAGTCAGAATTACACACAGCATGAGCACCTTTACACGGGTGTGGCACATGGCTGTGTCCCTGCTGAGGCATTCTAAAGTCTATATAAACACCCTAGAAGAGGATTGAGGGGGACACGGAGAATAGAAGGCAAAAAAATACTCAAGAACAGCCATCGAGATCAGCTCAGAAGGAGGATCTACATCAAGACTGAAGATTTCCATCCAATTTCTTAGAACTTCTTTGGGTTTCTTTATGTTTTGTTGTTTTCCAATTTTTGAGATGTTTTCCATTATTATGAACTAAACTCCCTAAATACCTAAGAGAGATGAAACCTAAGACAAATCTTATTACTAATTGAGTTATATGATAAATACTTGTTATTATTCTTAATTGTGAGTTTAACCCTTGTTTTAATATTCTAGGATATTAATTCAGGTTTTTGATGTGCTTATTCAGTGCAGGAAAAGTCCCTGTTTAAGAGTAGATCATTCATAATTAAGCAGAGTTGCATGCAATCCTAGAGATAGGACGACATAAATCTGCCGGATTAGAGTCAAATCTAATAAGGGAATCCATTGATCGAGTTAATGCGACAATAGAGGTTTGAATTAGAAAGAGATTTCGATTGATCAACCTAGAGTCAGTTGTTTTTAGTCTCGAGAGAGATATTAACATAAATTAGGGATTCCTACGGATTAAGTCAAGTGAATAAATCGTCTAATTTAAAGGTAATAAGTAAAGTCTAGGTGGATTCTTCCTTGGGTATTGTCTTCTCCATCGATTTTCCAAAAGTATTTTCCAATTTTAATCTCTGTCGTAATCTTAGTTAATTATATAATTAGTTTTAGATTAAAAATTCTCTTAATTGTTAGGCTAGATAATAAAAAGATAGTAATTACTAGTACTTTTAGTCCTCATAGATATGATATTTCTGGTCTCACCATAACTATACTACAGTTCAATAGGTGCGCTTGCCTTAGTTGAATTTTCAGTTAGTTTTAGCGATCATCAGTATTCAAATGACTTATTTCATGAGTTTATGAAAAGGTAACGTTCAATGAAAGTATGTTTACGCTCATGAAATTGAAGATTTCAAATGATGTTGTTCATGAATATGACTTGCCTTGTGTTATTTCAAGTGATTTATGAGTTAATGCTCTAACATGAGTTGTGGATGATGCTTAGGCTTGTTCCAAGCTTATGATTGGATTATATCATGCTTAGTCTTAGTGAAATACATTGAATCGGTAAGTGTTCAATTGGTAATATGCTTATGTACATGAAAAGGTGGTATAAATTAAAGTATGTAATTTCTTATTAAATGTTTTATCATGTAGTTAATTCTAGAAGAGCTATGTTAAATGCACCAATTCGTAGTCATGGTTGATTTTATGCTTATATCTTGTTGTTATGCATATGAAACGGGTATGAAAAGGTAATGAAAATGGTAAGTGCATAGTTGAAATGAAATATGATGAAATAAAAGGGAATGATGAGTTGAAAGATGTACTTGTATGTGAGAAGTTTACATATGTTATGAATGAATATACATAGTTCATGAACAAATATGCTAATTAATGAATTGATGTTGTTATTTAAGCTAAAGTAAGTAAATGCAATGGAAAGTAAGTAAATGGAAGGGTTCAAAATCTTATGAAATCCTACTATACTAGGAATGATAAGTATATGTAGTGTTGATAAACTTATTCCATTGTGAGTTGATGCTTATGGTTCAATAAATCTTAAGGCATTGGTATATGTTTATATTTATTCTATAAATTTCATTAATGAAATGAAATATTATGTGTAAAGCATATTCGAGCTTACTAAGCATTCATTACTTATGTGATTATCTTTCTCTTACTTTATAAAATATCAAAAGCTTGATTGGGTTAGAAGCTATTCAGAGATCCATCACACTATCCATCGATTTTATATGTAGATTTTAATGTTTTGGTTGTGGTTATAATGGCATGTATAGGTGGACTATGTCTAATGTTTAATTGATGTGTTTGGCATGTATATGTCATTTTGGTTGATGATTATGGCATCAAATGTTGTCTTAGATTTGAGGTACATAAAGTACTAATGATAGCTTGTTGGTTGTGGTTAATATGGTTAAATTGGTGTATGTTTTGAAATGACCAAAATTGGTTAGTTGTTATGTATCAATTATGTTATGTTTTGGCATGAAAATAGGTTAATTGATAATTGGTTAAATATGCACATGTATAAGTGTAACACTCCTACCCGTATCCGTTGCCGGAATAAGGTTATGAGGTATTACTTGACTGAACAAAACTTCTATAAGATCAAAGATACTTACCAGACATAAATTATCAACAATACAAATATGTCTCATTGATTTTCCATAAGAGTTCTTATAAATTTTCAAAATGACTCACTATCAAAACATAACCGAATATATAATAACAATTTAACTACTATCAAGTTATAACTAAAACACTTTACCATATTAGTTCAATTATAAGGCTTCTCTAAACAAAATGAGCAAGCCATCTTCGCATGGCTATAATGTATACAAAGTCGAAATATCATTCTACTAATAGTCTATCCTATACATGCCTTAAACCATGATGATATACAATCTTCTCAACTCACATAATGACTCGATAGTGTGATGATATCTCCGGCACTTCCAACTCGAGCTAAAGTATAAACCTATTAAAAAAAAGGAAAAGAGAACACGGAGTAAGCTTCAATGCTTAGTAATTTCAAGCAATGCAAACAATTAATTTACTTATAGATCGATTATTTCAAATTCTCAAGAAATCATTCCCAGATAATTGCCATTTTGGCCAAGTATCCATGAACATAATGCATATTTAGCAAATTCACCTCACTTGAATCTGAACTCAATTAAAACCAAATATTGAAATCACAAATAAGATCATAAGAACTCGAAAAGCATCTCATTACAAGTTTTAACCATGTTTGCAACAAAATCACAAATTCACTACAAGCTGTTTTCCTGAGAAACAGTCACTAAATTATTTATAACTGGAGCTAAGAAACTCCAAATCAAGTGCCGTTAATTTTTACTGAAAATATACTCATATCTCTTCCATTCATAAAATTTTCAGAATTTTTGGTTCGACCAATCAATACCAGATTTTTATTGAAGTTTTCCCTGTTTCACTGTTTGACTATTCTGACCACTCTTCACTACGAATCAATTTTCTCATTATAAAGAAATCAAAATATATTATCATTTATTTAATTTGAAACTAGACTCATTAAGGAGTCTAAGAATATAAATTTTATCTTATAACCATTTTTGTACCATTTATAATGATTTTCTGAAAACAGAACAGGGGACCTCGAAGTCATTTTGACTTTGTTCCACGCCACTTCAAATATCTCATTATTGGCAGTTCTTTTACTTACATGGGTTCTTTTATAAGAAACTAGACTCATTAAGATTTCATGACATAATTTTTTCAGCCTCTAACTCAACTCCCACAATTTATGGTGATTTTCCGAAATTATGTTACTGCTGCTGTCCCAAGCAGATTTATTACCCATTCTTTGCATACATATTATTTAACATGTATATCACCAAATCAATCTCATATAACCTTCCACCATAACCAAATACACACATACACATATGAGATTTTCACATATACTTCTCATTTCGCATTCACGATTCAATTCCGATCAATCTAACATATAAAAGTATATAATACATACCAAGTATATAATACATACCTGACCAACTTAATGCATTGAACATATTCAATGGTAGTTTACTACGAACATTCGAAATCATAATCTTACTCCAATCATCGGCATTAAGTTTGCTAGGTTTAAAACCCAAATCCAATCACCACCAAAAAGCATGCGGGACTTTAAGCCCGGATATAATACCAGCATAAAGCCTGCGGGACTTTAGCCCGGATATAATACCAGCATAAATGCCTTCGGGACTTAGCCCGAATATAACACCAGCACAAATGCCTTCGGGACTTAGCCCGGATATAACACCAGCACAAATGCCTTCGGGACTTAGCCCGGATATAATACCAGCATAAAGCCTTCGGGACTTAGCCCGGATATAATACCAGCATAAAGCCTGCGGACCTCATGTCCGGATATATTTCTAGTCTCATACATACTTGGTCATATTATAACACATCTCAGCCATCTTATCACTTAATAGTCATATATTACATTCGAATATAAACTCAATATGCACATCATCATTCACATTTCAGCTCAAGAGTTATATCTCATATCACTCATTCTTTTCACCATTTAATCTTAAACTCAAAATGACCATCAGACTATAAGTCATATACATGCATTATCTATTATTCAACTTTATTCAAGTGCAAACCAAAGATCGCAATTCACCTAATATACTCTTATAAAGACATTGCCAATTATATACTAGAGGAGACTACTTAAAACTTACCTCGGATATTTTGAACAGTTGTGGATAATCTACTCGACTGCTTTCTCCTTTCCCCTATCTGATTTAGACTTCCCTTGCTCTTGAGCTTAATTAAAACAAATAGATTTCTTTAAATTACTTACTCAACTTTACTTCTTAGTAGTCACATTTGACAATCATATAAAAGTCCAATACATATTATATTTTATAAAATATGTCATGAATCGATTTCATACTTATTTAATCAATATCTAATTCGCATACATAAACAAAGATTCATATAACTTATCATGCTCTCATATGCATGAATTTAATCATACATCCGATTGTCACTATAAGTACATGGTACATACATAAGACATATATATATTCATACCTATATATGATTATCATCACTTAATCATTTACTCATAATTATGCACAACCGCATATACACATGCACATATATATAATGCATACTTTAATATTATACACTTTTATTTTCAAATTACAGTATAGTTCCAAAACATAGAGCTAACTCCGAATGTCATCTTATCAGCATTTACCACAATACCAATTTCCATTTAGCTTTAATGCTGCACACACAAATACCTACACACTCATATGCATACAATCCATTTAAGATCATTATATGACCCATTTAACCCTAACTACTCAAGCTTAAACTTTCATATACAAATTCCATCTCATGATCAAATGTAGCAAATTACACATAGGTTATATCATTGCCAACAATGACCGAATATGCATATCAAATAATTAGGTTACTTAACACCTAACTCACATAGCCAAAGTATATATAACCTTAATGTCCAAATATGAATACCACCCAAAATTCTTATGACTTAACCCTTAACCCCATTTTACCGAATATTCATTAAATATTTAGTTCACATACTCATGCATAAACGATTGAAATTTTCCTTTAACCAAACATACATTCGGCAATAGCCACAATGACTTAACAAGTCTTAGAAACATTCTTTATCATTTTAACTTCATCTATTTACTCCCAAAGACCGAATGCACATATATATAAATGAAGAGTAATGCCGAATGCCATTAACTAATAAAGCCACACATACACACACAAATTATATACAAATTTTATCCTTACATAGCCTATAGCTCATTCGGCCATTCATCCCTCAACCTATCAAAACTTTAAATCGAATTCATTTGGTCGAATACACATATACTTATATAATGCACATATAACATTTTTCTTCATGATACATTCGGCTTTGGAAAAATTTCATTATAGAACCCGAATAGCCACTTCACAATCTTATGTATCATCTACTTAATGCTTCACAATTAGCATGCTAATGACATCAAAGCAATCCACCATAATTTTTTTTTAAAACACCTTAGCCGAATCTTAACTCATTCAAAACCTACCTTCAAACCATAAAATAGGTAGAATTTAAACTAATCATCCAAATTATGCTTAAGTTTCCAAGAATAACATTGAACTTACCTTAATTTAGCCAACCACCATAGCCGAATTTTCCCAAAGATTTTCTTCTTCTTCTTCTTCTTCTTCTAGTTACGGCAATAGAGGAGGAAACATGGACTAACTTTGGTTTCTCCTCCCACTAATCAATATTTTATTTTTCTTTATTCATTATTTCCTTTTGTAATATAAAATATTAACATATAATAAATATAATATGTGTTAATCAATAACATGGCCGGCCGCTATCTAAAAGAATTGGCTAATTTGACATGCAAGTCCAACCTTTTTGACAACATGTCCTATTAGATCACTTTTACATTTGCCTAACACATTTCACAATTTTCTCACTTAAGTCCCAACTAATAAATTTCACATACAAATGACAAAAGTAAAGTATGAAACTTTCACACATACATATTCACATATAATGAACATAGAATATGACGGTTAATTATTTTTATGATTCGGTTTTGTGGTCCCGAAACCACTTTTCAACTAGGGTCAAATTAGGGTTGTCACAATAAGTGTTTTGGTTAATGATATAGTCATTTGAATTGGCTTGTAATTATGGTTCATATTATAGTCTTTATGGAGCTTAATTGATGGAAGTTGAAATGGTATTCAAAATGCATGTGATGGAATGTTCTTTGATATGGTTGAATTTGGTCATTATGGTTTAGGTAATGTAGTTTACATATAAGGCTAATGATGCTAATTGTTAAGTGGTCAATTTGGTATGTCAAGTGAGATTTTGATATGCGAACCCAGTGGTAAGTTTTGGCATGAACTTAGTTATAAGTTGGTTGAGTTTTGGCTAAACTATTCACATATGTATGATTATTGTGATTTGAGGTGCCCATTGGGCATATTGGTTGTGTGAATATATACCTTATTGATTTAGCTTGTTGATGCATTATTTGATGTACTTTGAATGCTTGAGTACATGTGGAAAATTGGTTGTAGGTGTGTGTATGATTGGGTGAGAAAAATGGCTTCAAATGACCTATTTTTCGTCCACGTGGCCAGAGACAGGAGCGTATGTCTCAATTGTGTGTGACACATGGCCATGCGACACGACCGTGTGTCCCCTGTGGTTATCAAAGGGTTGCAAGTCAGGTTGTTACACGGCCTAGCACATGGCTTAGCTCACGGGTGTATGAGGTCATTTCGAAGGGTACATGGCCAGGCACATAGGTATGTGGCTTGGCCGTGTGACCAAAGTCAGTGAGTTACACGGGTATAGACATGGGCTGGGACACGGTCATGTGTCCTTACTTCGAATGTGCACACATCTTGGCCATACGGTTGTGTGACCCCTGTAGTTTTGAAAACTTTCATTGTTTCTTGAAAAATTCTATAAGCTTCCGATTTAGTCCCGACTTGTTTCTAATGTGTTTTTAGGGCCTTGAGGGCTTATATAAGGGGAAATATGCATGTTATGGATTAGTTTTGCTATGTGTAATGATGTAGACTAAAATGTTTTTAAAATTTTTGTTTGTTTGAAATGTACACTCTGGTAATGCTCTATACCCTGTTTCGGCAACAGATATAGGTTAGGGCTATTTCATATGTGGTTATGATAACTATTGTGAAAGTGCAAGTGCATACATTATTTGTATATGTTAAATGTTTAGTAACAGTGTTTTACTAAAGATGCAAATATACAGTGATAATGCATGGATAATTGGTAAGTGATATGTGTTTGATTTCGGATATTTTGACCTTGTGATTTTGAAACTGTTCGATATAGTTGGCATGCCATAGGATTGTGAGTACTCACCTATATGTACAGTGATTTTGGGCTTTGAGGCCTTGGGGCATGTTGGAGGGATAAGGGAATAAGAAGAGTGTTAGCTTTACGCTTCACTTTTGGGACATGTTTGACTCTATGAGTCTATGTGGTGTGTTGAAGATCCGTGTATCCGATGAGTGTTGGTAGAGCTCACTTTTATGTTTCATAGCTCAAGTGCCAAATTATCTTAAATTATGAATATGTATGTACTGTGTTATGTGTTTATATGATACATGACCGTATGCAATTTATCTATAAACATGTATTTGAGTATTCTGATATATGCTTGAATGTAATGTGATTATATAAGTATTGTGATATGTGCTTGAATGTTACGTGATTATATGAGTATTGTGATATATGCTTGAGTGTTATGTGATTATATGAGTATTGTGATATATATTTAAATGTTATGTGAATATATGAGTGTTATGGTATATGCTTAAATGCTATGTGATTATATGTGTAATGTGATATATACTTAAAGGTGAACGTGATTACCACTTAAATGAACTAGTAAATAATGCACAAGTGAGTATAATATGACATTATGTTGGAATTTTTGAGGTTGTGTTATATGGTTGTTTCATTAATGCTTTATGAATTGTTTGCATGGTAGTTGTTCTAGGTATTCACTGAGCTCGTTAAGCTCACCCACTCCTTTCTTAAAACCCTTTCAGAGTAGTTAAGTGTTGGTGTGAACGGTGTGGTTCCATTTATGTGTTTTCGTAGGTGTTATCATTATTTTTTTTTGTTTTTAGGAATAAGGCAATGCGGTAGACTTTTAATGATATTTGTTATGGTGTTTTGAAAGTTCCATAGCTTAATTGCTTTTAGTATTTTGAGAATTGAATCGTATTATGTTGATTATTGTTTGAACTTATTTTCGATGTTTAAGACTACTATTACGACCGTTTTGATTTTTTTGATGATGATATGATAGCATGATAGATTGGTACATGTTGGAATTATTTATATGCTCAAGTATGTTGTATTTTTCTAGTCTAGAGCAAAGGTATCGATAATTATGTTTTAAAAATGATACCTCTGTGTTTTAAGACGTGAAGGGAAGTCAATATAAAGACTTGGTATCAATACTCTATCACGAGTATCGATACTCAGGGTAATTTTATCGATAATTTTGCAAATGTACCTATATTTTTCGAGAATTTGACTTTAGTCGAGAAACAGAAGGCTGATTTGCTACCAATTTTCCAAGTTGTATCGATACCACTTGAGGAAATTATTGATACCCATGTTCTAGTATCGATACCTACATGATTGTCTTAGAAATTTTGCTAAGTGGTCCTAATGCATGTTTAATTATTATTATAATTTTATTTAAAGTATGTTTGACGTGTTTTAATGATGGTTGATATATGTTTGCCTAAAAATTTATAAGATTACTGATAAAGAGGATGATTTCTTAATAATATAAAAATTTACAGTGAGTATGACATGAGATGGTGATGCGGCATACTGATTTTTGGGCTTGGTGACCAGGCCAGGTATAGGGTGTTACATTTGGTGGTATCAGAGCTCTAAGTTCAATGACTCTCAAACCTAGGTGATTATTGTGTGTTTGGAGTTTCGAAACTCATGAGACTAAATTTCTCTATTTTCTTGGAATTGTGATATAACTCTGTTTGAATTGCATGAGATTGTTTAAAATCTTTTGATTGAATTGCATGTGGGGTAGGAATGGGAACACATTGCCTTTAATCCTAAATTTTGCTTGCAGGAACAAGACTTAGATCATCTCCTTGCCATTCACATAATTTATTTATTTATTTGTTTGTTTGTATGTTAGATTAGATTCGATATGCCTCGCAGATATGTTAATGTGAGTGTGAATGTATTCGTTTGTTTTGAGTGCATTAGCTAGTAAGTTGGAAATTCAAGTAAGAGTGATTGTTGAGGGTATTTTTGCCTTGTAATCACTTCTTTCATTCTCATTTGATAGATTTAGGTTCTATGCCTTCATAATTTTTAAGTGATTGAGCTAGTAAGTACAGAATCTCGATAGAGAGTAGTGAATTAGGAATATCAGTTACGAGTTTTTTAGACAAAAATGTCATAGTGAATAGAGGAAGTTCTTAGCAAAGTTACCATAGAATAGTCTATGGTAGTTAATAAACCGTAAATTATACATATTTTTTACCCCATGTTTAATGCATTTTATGGATGATTTCCCATTAGAATTGGTGAATTCGATGCTCCTAATGCTTTAATTTCATGTTTTATACTTAGGAGAGCATATGAGAGTGAAAGGAATGAGAAATAGCCCAAAAACAGAGAAAATGGGCCAAAGTACGAATTCAACACGACCTGGACCTCCTTACACGGGCAGACTACACGGCTGTGTCAATTTGGCAGGCTCGAACACGGCCTGAAGTAATCGAACATGGGTGTGTGCCACGGGCATGTCCCTGTCGTACCCAAGTTGAGTCCAATCCGGAAAAGGCTAATTTTGTGGGCTTTTAGACATTCCAAAGCCTATAAATACACCCTAGAGGAGGAAGAAAAGGACATGGAGAATAGGGAGTAAGGAATTACTCCAATGAAGCCGATTGATCTATCTCAGAAGCCGGATTCATCATCAAGGCTGAAGATCTCTCCTCAATTTCCCTTTAGGAGTTTTGGGTTTTCTTTATGTTTTGTATTCTTTATTCTTCTGAGATGTTTTCTTATTTAGTTAGGAACTAAAACCCCTAAATACCTAAGGGGAATGAAACCTATGACAAATCTTGTTATTATTTTCTGAATCACATGATAAATATTTAACTTGTTCTTAATTATGTGTTCTTAATTCTTGTTTTGATATCCCAGGATACTGATTCAAGACAAGCTCTTATTCAGAGGAGGAATAGACCCTGTCTAAGAGTACATTTGTCATAATTAAGCGGAGTTGATTGCGCGCCTAGACATAGGGTGACAAGATTTTGTCGGATTAGAGTGAAACCTAATAAAGGGATCCATAGATCGAGTTAATACAACCTAGAGTGTTAATTAGAGAAAAGTCTCGGTTATTCAATCTAGGGATTAGACGTTATTATCTTGAATAGGGATAATAACATAACTTAGGGATCTCTACGGAACAAGTTGAATGAATAAATCGTCCGATTCGGAGCCAGAATAACAAGTAAAGTCTAGGTGGATTTTTCCTTAGGTATTGTCTTAAGTCAATCGATTTTCCCCAAAAGCAATTCCTCAATTCTTTTCTTTGTGAGTTCATAGTTTAGATAATTAGTTAATTAAAACAAAACCTCTTTATTCTTAGGCTAGATAATAAAAAGACAATCATTACTAGTACTTTTAGTTCCTTTGGGTTTGACAATCCGGTCTTGCTAAAACTATACTACTGTTCGATAGGTACACTTGCCTACATCGCAATAATAGTTAGTTGAAGAACGAGTAATTATAAATATTTAAAACCTATCACAAAATCACGCGATCAAGTTTTTGGCGCCGTTGCCGGGGAGCTAAGATATTAGGAACGCTCAATTTTTATTACTTTAGCCATTTATTTTTCTTGCAATTTAATTTAATTTTATTATTAGTTATTAACTTAGTTTTTCTTTCTCTTGGCAGGTTTTTATAGTTTATAACTAGAAGAAACCGTCAGGACCATTACTTTTTAATGAAGAAATCGATCGTACAGTTCACAGAAATCAAAGAGAAATAACGCGAAGCTTACGATACACAGACAATGAGCAAGAAGACGATACTCAACCCCCAATCGAAGAGATGGCTGAAAACCAAGACAATCAGCTACCTCTTGCAATCGCAGCTAATCAAAATCCTGCTCCACGCACTATGTATGATTATGCTAAACCTTTTTTAACAGGAACTGAATCTAGCATAGTTATACCTACTGTAGCTGCAAATACTTTTGAATTAAAACCTAACACTATTCAAATGGTACAGTAATTTGTTCAGTTTGATGGTTTGCAGGATGAAGATCCCAACGCTCACTTAGCAAACTTTCTGGAATTTTGCGATACATTTAAACTCAATGGCATTTCTGATGATGCTATTCATCTTCGGTTATTCCCTTTTTTATTAAGTAACAAAGCTAAATAGTGGTTGAACTCGTTACCACGAGGGTCAATTACTACTTGGGAACAAATGACCGAAAAATTCTTACTAAAATATTTTCCGCAGGCTAAATTGGCTAAATTACGTAATGATATCTCTTCTTTTGTGCAGATGGATTTAGAAACCCTCTACGATGCATAGGATAGATACAAGGACTTACTGAGAAGGTGCCATCACCATGGGTTACCGTTTTGGCTCCAAGTTCAAACATTCCACAATGGTCTAAATCCTTCGACTCAGCAAATGGTTGACGTAGCTGCTGGAAGAACCATCAATAATAAAACACCTGAAGATGCCTATGAGTTTATTGAGGAGATGTCACTGAATAAGTATTAGTGGCAAGTCATAAGGACAAAGCCAACGAAAGCAGTCGGTGTTTATAATGTCGATTCGGTCACCATGCTGTCAAATCAGGTAGAACTCTTGAATAAAAAGATTGATGGTTTTCTTAGTTATTTACAGGTTCACCCAGTAATGCAGTGCGAAGCAAGTAGCGGTGGAACAAGCCATTCGGAATACCAACTTTATGGCCATAACATGGATAACGAGCAACTAAACTACATGGGAAATAATCCTCGACCTCAAAACAATCCATTTAGTAACACTTACAATGCAGGTTGGAGGAACCGTCCCAATTTTTCATGGGGAGGCCAAGGAAATCAAAGACCACAACATCCTCCGGGTTTTCAGCAACCACACTACCAACAGGAAAAGTAGCTGAACCTTGAAGAGATGCTCTCAAAGTTTATATCGGTGTCAGAAACTCGTTTCCAGAACACCGAGACAGCACTTAAGAATCAACAAGCATCGATCCAAGGGCTCGAAACTCAGATAAGCCAGCTATCCAAATTAATTTCAGAAAGACCACTAGGGAGTTTCCCTAGTAACACCCAATCAAAAGAGCATGTAGAAGCAGTTACACTAAGGAGTGCGAAAGTGTTAGCGGAAACTGAAAAGAAGCTAGCACAAGAAGCCGTGATAAGTAAAAGAGGGAAAGAAAAAACCGAAAATAGTGACAAACGAGTGCCAAAAGAATATAAACCTCCGGTTTCGTACCCAACAAAATTGAAAAAAGATCGTATTGATGCGCAATTCGGTAAATTTCTTGAACTTTTTAAGCAACTACATATCAACTTACCTTTTTTTGAAGCCATCTCGCAGATGCCTACATATGCAAAATTTTTAAAGGAGCTTCTAACAAATAAAAGGAAATTCGAGGACTTGGCTACAGTAGAACTCAACAAGGAGTGCTCAACCATACTCCAAAATAAGTTGCCAACCAAACTGAAAGATCCAGGGAGTTTTACTATCCCTTGCTCCATTGGTAGTCTAAATGTTAAGAAAGCACTAGCTGATTTAGGTGCTAGCGTTAATTTGATGCCATATAAAATATTCAAACAACTTGGTCTTGGGGAACCTAAACCTACTAGGATGAGTATTCAATTAGCCGATAGATCTGTTAAACATCCTAGGGGCATTATAAAAGACATACTCATGAAAGTAGATAAATTCATATTTCCTGTTGACTTTTTTGTGCTTAACATGGATGAAGATGTGGAAGAGCCCTTAATTTTAGGGCACCCATTTTTTGCCACTGCTAGGGCTGTAACGATGTGGGTGACGATAAATTGGCACTTAGAGTAGGTGACGAGGAGATTATCTTTAAAATTTATGATGCTATGAGGTTTTATAGCGAACAGGATGATTCATGTTATTTTATTGACTCTATTGATCATACTACTCAAGACTCTTTTCAGGAAATTATACAGGAGGGCACATTGGAACTGTATCTAGCTCAAGAAGAGGAGACAGATGATGAACCTAATGAGCACTCTTCAAAACAAGTAGAATATGAGTGCATTAAGCTAAACAATGAACTTAAGCAAAAACCTTCTATTGAAGAGCCTCCCAAACTGGAACTTAAATAATTACCAAATCACTTGGAGTACGCATTCCTTGGAAATAACTCTACATTACCAGTTATCATTGCTTCTAACTTGCAACCCAATGAGAAAGAGGAATTAATCCAAGTATTAAAAGAAGATAAAAAGACCATAGCTTGGAAAATTTCTGACATTAAAGGAATCAGCCCTTCTTTTTACACCCACAAAATTTTGATGGAAGATGAATACAAACCGTGCGTGCAAGCTCAAAGACGACTGAACCCCAACATGAAGGAAGTTGTAAAAGTCGAGGTAATTAAACTTTTAGATGCTGGGATTATTTATCCTATTTCTGACAGTTCTTGGGTAAGTCCAGTGCAGGTTGTCCCTAAGAAAGGCTGCATGACGGTTGTGACCAACGAGAAGAATGAATTAATCCCAACAAGGACAGTCACAGGATGGAGACTTTGCATTGATTACAGGAAACTGAATGATGCCATAAGAAAAGATCACTTCCCCTTGCCATTCATTGACCAAATGTTGGAAAGATTATCCGGGCACATGTACTACTGCTTTCTAGACGGACTCTCGGGTTACTTCCAAATCCTAATAGCTCTTAAAGATCAAGAAAACCGGACATTCACATGCCCATATGGTACGTTCGCTTATCGTACAATGCCTTTTGGATTATGTAATGCTCCTGCCACTTTTCAGCGTTGTATGATGGCCATATTCAACGAACTCGTGGAAGATATCATGGAAGTATTTATGGATGATTTCTCGGTATTCGATAACTCTTTCCATCTCTGCCTTAAAAATTTAAAACGAGTTTTAATAAGATGTGAGGAAACGAACCTTGTGCTTAACTGGGAGAAATGCCACTTCATGGTTCAAGAAGGTATTGTATTAGGGCATAAAATTTCTAGTAGAAGGATTGAGGTGGATAAATCTAAAATAGAAACAATCGAAAAATTACCGCCTCCTAGTTCGGTGAAGCCTATTAGAAGCTTTTTAGGACATGCTGGTTTTTATAGAAGATTTATTAAGGATTTTTCTAAAATAGCTAAGTTTTTGACTAAATTGCTAGAAAAAGATATACCTTTCAATTTCAATCAGGAGTGCTTAGAAGCATTCAATACTCTAAAGGATAAATTAATTAATGCTCCAATTAAATTGCACTTGATTGGAATTTACCATTTGAATTAAAGTGTGATGTGAGTGACTTTGCAGTAGGTGTAGTACTGGGACAGCGGAGAGACAAGCATTTTCAACCTATCTATTATGCTAGCAAAACTTTGACAACGGTACAAGAGAATTATACTACTACGGAAAAAGAGTTGCTAGTTGTGGTTTTTGCATTTGATAAATTTCGATCATATCTCATATTGTCTAAAGTTGTTGTGTACACTGACCATTCTGCCCTTCGCTACCTTTTAACTAAAACTGATGCAAAACCTCGACTCATTCGATGGATTCTCCTATTGTAGGAATTCGACTTAGAAATTAAGGATAAGAAAGGAGCTAAAAATCTCGTAGCTAATCACCTGTCCAGGCTTGAGAACTCCAATACCAGAGAACTAGATGAAGTTGAAATAAATGATTCATTCCCTGAAGAACAATTTTTTGCTATATCTGACTCCGAGGTACCTTGTTTTGTAGACATCGTGAATTTTTTAGTCGCTAACATTATCCCAAAAGGGTTAACACACGAGCAAACAAGGCGATTCTTTAATGATGTGAAACACTACTTTTGGGACGACTCCATTCTGTTTTGTAGATGTGCAGATCAAATCACTAGAAGATGCGTTACAGGATCAGAAACATCAAAAATATTGGAACATTGCCATTCAGGGCCAACCGGAGGACACTTTAGTTGAACTAAGACCGCACACAAAATACTTGAATCAGGTTTTTATTGGCCTTCGTTATTCAAAGACACTAACAGGTATGTTACTTCATGTGACAAATGCCAACGGACAGGTAACATACCTAAACATGATGAAATGCCTCAAAACTATATGCTTTCATGTGAAATATTTTACATTTAGGGTATCGATTTCATGGGCCCATTCCCCAGTTCATTTGGGAATAAATACATCTTAGTAGCAATTGATTACATGTCCAAATGGGTGGAAGCCCAAGCTCTACCTACTAATGATGCTAGAGTGGTAGTACGTTTCCTTAAGAAACTCTTCTCGAGATTCGAAACACCTAGAGCAATTATCAATGACAGGGGCACTCATTTTTGTAATACCCAATAAGAAATACGGAGTTCATCATAGAACAGCCACCCTATACCATCCTCAAACTAATGAACAAGTTGAAGTAGCAAAACGAGAAATCAAATGGATCTTTAAAAAAACAGTAGAATCAAATAGAAAAGATTGGGCAATGAAAGTAGATGATGCCTTTTGGGCTTACAGAACTGCTTTTAAGACCCCCATAGGGACATCACCTTACAGACTTGTTTATAGAAAAGGTTGTTATCTACCATACGAACTAGAGCATAAAGCATTTTGGGCTATCAAAATTCTAAACATTAATCCCGAACTTGCCGGAAAAAGCAGGTTGATGCAGCTGAATGAGCTTGATGAGTGGCGGGCCAATGCATACGAAAATTTACGCCTATTCAAGGAAGCAACAAAGCGGTGCCATGACACTTGGTTAAAACAACGAAAGCAATTTGAAGTTGGAGATCTTATCTTACTATATAACTCAAGACTCAGATTGTTTCCTGGGAAACTCAAATCACGATGGTCAGGGCCTTTTGTAATTTAATCTGTTCTTCCATATGGCACAATAGAGGTGAGTCACCCGTCATACGGTATTTTCAAAGTAAATGGACATCATCTCAAACTTTTTAATGGTGAGAATTTTAAAAATGATGGAGAGGAGCTACGACTCCACAAACTGCCCTGAATAAACCAACAAGGTAACATCGAGCTTAGGCTATAAGCAAGCGCTTCTCGGGAGGCAACTCGAGTACTAACGATTTTAAATTATTTAAATTTCAAATTTTAAACATTTAGGTCACTAACAGAGTATTTGAAGCACAGGTTCCCAGCTCCACACGGCCGATCACACGATCGTGCTTATGGCTGTGTGACCACCACGGATAGAAACAAGGCCGTACGAGACGACCGTGCGACAACAGGCTAAAAGTTATCCTTCCCAACACGGGATGCGATAAGTGGCCACGGGCGTGCGACCTGGCCGTGGTCAAATCTGCCAAACGAACACAGACATGAGACGCGCTCGTGTCTAGCACCTGTGGACCACATTGTCAGAATGACACGGGCATACGAAAACCTACACGACCGTGGGAGAAGCGAACCATGCAAAACACGGCCGTGTGACATGATCATGTAGCCACACGACCTATACACACGGGCGTACGAGAAGGCCGTGTGACGATATCACAATTCATGACGAACACGGACGGGACACGAGCCTCACGGGTGTGTGCACCGGCCGTGCCACTTGAAAAACTAGAATAATTATCTTATTTTATTTTTATTTTTTTAAGTTTTTAAGATTTATTTGTTTTCCTTTTAAAAACGGCTTACCTTCAGAGTCAAGCTTGCCATCTAGAGTTATTTCCAATACTCGATCTCGCCAATCCAAGAATATCATCCATTCTTAATACAGGAAGTTTCACTTCTCCCCCTATCTTCTTTTTATACTTTAATATCTATCTTTGTACATTGAGGGCAATGTACATCTTAAGTGTGGGGGGTATTTATTTCATTATCAGAAAAATCCCTGAATGATTGCCTTGTTCTCTTGAAAAGCTTTCATATCATATTTAGGATAAATTTTAATTAATTTATGATTTTGATTGATATATCTTGAATTAAAACATAGGCAATTATGCATTGATTGTTTAAACTTTAAGACATTAGAGAATCAAGCATGATGAGTTGATTTTTAAGAATTCAAAATGTTAGGCTGTTTCCCCAAAGTTTAGGTATTACTTTGAATTGGAATTCACAAGTTTTTAACATAAAAAAGCCATAATTTTTGTGAGATTTTTGAGCCTTTTGAGCATCTATTAATTCTTTCATGCTCACTCTTATTATTGCTTTGAGTGCATCAGTATTGAACTGTTATTCTAGAACTTGCTTGATTATACATGTTGAGACCATACCATTTGATTTGATATGTCAAAATGATTAAGGCACTTAGGATTAACCCACTCATGCCATGAAAAGCCTACCTCCACGATTAGCCCCTAGTAAACCCCCTTGAGCCTAACAAACCATTCTTTGTATTACCCTTACTATTAACCCTTAACCCATTATTGTTGAAACCCCTAAGTTAATCCCTATTTTTGTCGAGATTTGAGTTACATGGATTGCTTAGCTATGTTTTGTTCTTAATAGTTAGTCTATGTTATTTAACTTGTTCTTAAAAAAAACTATGTATATTTATTAGTAATTCCATATTCTGAGAAAAAGCTCTATTGTACGCAAGTTAAGATTAACTCTTTTTCTAGTTAGGAAAATTTTCAATTCAACCTCGATTCTAACCCTTTCCTTCAGCTTGTGACCACACCCCCTAACCAAGCCTCATTACAACCCTCTAAAGACCTTTTGATTAATGTATCATCTTAAATTATAGTGGTAGAGATTTGATTTTCATGCAAGCCTATGGTAATGACTTTTCATTATTGACTATTGAGTGCTTCATTTATTGTCCTTAAACACCTCGAGGGATTTGAGTGAATCTTTAGTGAGGATGTAAAACTCTGTGATATTTTGAATCAAAGGTAATTACTTAGATGAGGGGAGACACCTATGTTTGCATGAATAAAATGCTCAACTTAGAATGTTTGGAACTTTTATGTTATTTTAGTTGAATTCTCAATGTATGCTTACTTATGGATTAATGTGAGATATTATCGATAGAAATTATAAATTGAGAAGAATTTATTTTGATTATGAGTTGAGAATTTTGCTTGAGGACAAGCAAATGCTTAAGTGTGGGGGTATTTGATAAACCGTAAATTATACATATTTTTACCCCATGTTTAATGCATTTTATGGATGATTTCCCATTAGAATTGGTGAATTTGATGCTCTAATGCTTTAATTTCATGTTTTATACTTAGGAGAGCATAGGAGAGTGAAAGGAACGAGAAATGGCCCAAAAACGGAAAAAATAGGCCAAAGTACGAAATCAACATGGCCTGGACCTCCTTACACGGGCAGACCACACGGCCGTGTCAATTTGGCAGGCTCGAACACGGCCTAAAGTAATCGAACATGGGTGTGTGCCACGGGCGTGTCCCTACCGAACCCAAGTTGAGTCCAATCCGAAAAAGGCTAATTTTGTGGGCTTTTAGGCATTCCAAAGCCTACAAATACACCCTAGAGGAGGAAGAAAAGGACACGGAGAATAGGGAGTAAGGAATTACTCCAATGAAGCCGATTGATCTATCTCAGAAGTCGAATTCATCATCAAGGCTAAAGATCTCTCCTCAATTTCCCTTCAGGAGTTTTGGGTTTTCTTTATGTTTTGTATTCTTTATTCTTCTGAGATGTTTTCTTATTTAGTTATGAACTAAAACCCCTAAATACCTAAGGGGAATGAAACCTAGGACAAATCTTGTTATTATTTTCTGAATCGCATGATAAATATTTAACTTGTTCTTAATTATGTATTCTTAATTCTTGTTTTGATATCCCGGGATACTGATTCAAGACAAGCTCTTATTCAGAGGAGGAATAGACCCTGTCTAAGAGTATATTTGTCATAACTAAATGGAGTTGATTGCGCGCCTAGACATAGGGTGACAAGATTATGCCAGATTAAGGTGAAACCTAAGAAGGAGATTCATAGATCGAGTTAATGCAACCCTAGAGTGTTAATTAGAGAAAAGTCTCAGTTATTTAATCTAGGGATTAGACGTTATTAGTCTTGAATAGGGATAATAACATAACTTAGGGATCTCTACGGAACAAGTTGAATGAATAAATCGTCCGATTCAGGGCCAGAATAACAAGTAAAGTCTAGGTGGATTTTTCCTTAGGTAATGTCTTAAGTAAATCGATTTTCCCCAAAAGTAATTCCCCAATTCTTTTCTTTGTGAGTTCTTAGTTTAGATAATTAGTTAATTAAAACAAAACCTCTTTATTCTTAGGCTAGATAATAAAAAAGCAATCATTACTAGTACTTTTAGTAACTTTGGGTTCGACAATCCGGTCTTGCTAAAACTATACTACTGTTCGATAGGTACACTTGCCTACATCGCAATAATAGTTAGTTCAAGAACAAGTAATTATAAATATTTAAAACCTATCACGAAATCACGCGATCAATAGTGAATAGTATCTTTAAAGAAAAGCAGTAGGAAGTTAGAGAGAATAAGAATCAAAGTGCGCAACGAAAGTGTGATGGTCAGTTTAGAAGTAGAAGTAGCAAATTCTTTGATTAAGCAAGTAACGTGTTAGCAAGGAATTTTGAGGACAAAATTCTTTTTAAAGGGGGAGAATTGTAACACATCAAAATAGGGCCTATGAGTT
The DNA here is from genome assembly GCF_007990345.1 of Gossypium hirsutum. NCBI lineage: Eukaryota > Viridiplantae > Streptophyta > Magnoliopsida > Malvales > Malvaceae > Gossypium > Gossypium hirsutum. The sequence goes on along the minus strand of NC_053425.1, from coordinate 101,882,019 downwards.
TTAGGGGTAATTTAGGAATTTTAACCTTAGAGTGTTCAAAATTTTGTGGCATGGTATATCAATAATGTTTTCGATTATGGTTTTTAGAAAAGTAAATCAATTTCTAAAAATGAGTCTTAAACACATTTAACTTTGAAAAAAGGTCAGTTTTGTAAAAGAGTCAAAACTTAGAGTTTTTAAGAGACAATTAGACCATATTTTAAAATCCAATCTAAAACCCCCATTTATAGATTTTAAAATCTCAAACCTTCCATTCGGAGTAATACTCTTTTACCAACTTTAATAAGAAGTAAAACAAGTTAAATAAAATAATCTCAAATTAATTTAACTTAATTGAAAATTAGTTTAGATATAAAACACTAAATAGATTAAAACTTCCTACAAAGAGTTGCAAACAGCAACAGATGTAAGGCAACAAGTAATGGAGAATCAGGGAACTAAGTGCTCAATTTGAATAGCAACCAACAACAATTAATAGCCTTTTGAAGAAGCAAATGAACCAGTAAAACAGAAAAATAAGAGTAATTTTAGTGGTCGAAGTCTGAATTTTGGAATTATGGATGAGGCTTAATGGTTTGCAAAGTTGCCACTGATTTAATCCACAATTAATGTAACACCCCAAACCTGGCCTAGACGTTATGGTCGAATCTAGCGATGTCACATTGAAGTGTTTCGTAAAGCGTGATAACATTTGAAAAGCCCAATCTTTATTAAACCTCTTTGTGTGATCTAAAGATGATTTTAAAACTTATGTCGCTATCAAAATTATTTTCTTTAAAACGTTTTCAATTTCAACATCTTGTTTGTAGCAGAAGCTCTTAAAACATGTTGTGCGAAACGGGGTATTTTGAAAAACATTTATCCTTTTGAAAACCCACGTCTTGTTCCTACTGCTAATAGTATTAAAGCAAGAGAAATATAAATCCCCAAATTAGAAATAAAATCCAAAGAGGCCTTATTACATAAAAATACCCAAATTAAACTACTTATAAATTAAAAGATAAATATGAAAGCGTAAGCTGTTGTGTGGCCACCTTCGAGTCCCTCGCAGCACTGATCCACCTAAGGATTACCTGCACAGATAAGTAGAAAGGCGAGTTTATGAAAACTCAGTGTGTAATCCCTTAAACCAGACAGTCAAAAACAAGCATAGTCTGGGCCTAAGCCCATATCAGTAACAGTGACAATATCAGTTTGGACTTTAGCCCATCTCAATACAGAATCAGTCATGTGTATGGGCCTTAGCCCATTGCAGTAAAAGTAAACAGTGCAGTAACAGTAAACAGTATGCAAGTCCTACCCATCCAGCCTCTACACTCCATCTCCGTCCAACCCTACACTCCATGTGGGGATATAATCAACCCACCCATCCCTACACACCAGAATTAGTATTGTGGCACTAAACAGTTTTTGCAGCAGAGCTGCCAGTACAGTATACTTCCTCCAATCATATAAAACCCATTCCCATGCAATGCATCATGCCACATGTCATGTTATGTCATAATATTATACATGTACTCAACACAGTTACAATAGCATGCTAAAATATAAACATATATCACATAGGGGCAAAACAATCATTTTTACCACATAAGGGCAAAACTGACATTTTATCATATGAGGGCAAAACAATCATTTTACCATTTAAGGGAAAAAGAGTCATTTGATCACGTAAGGGCAAAATAGTTATTTTATCATATAAGGGCAAATTAGTTATTTTATCATATAAGGGCAAAATAGTCATTTTATCACATCAGGGTAAAATAGTCATTTTACCATATTAGGGCAAAACAGTCATTTTACCACATGAGGGAAAAATAGTCATTTTATCATAGAAAGGGGTCTAGTTCACTTACCGACCCCACAGTAGGTCCACAGTCATCTCGGGTGACCCGTGCAAACCATAACAGTCAAACAGTGAAAATGGGCCTAAGGCCCATATTACGGGCCCATGTAGGCCCACAAGCCCGTGTGGCCCACAAAGCCCAAAAATGGCCTTGGTCGTGTGACCTACACAGCCTGGCCCAATATTCTCCACATGTCCTCGTGGGTCCATACGGTCCATTTCGGCCCATCATGGCCCAAATCAGCCTTAGACCATGAAGTCACTCATGGTGGCCTTTACGATCTTACGCCCACGTTTAGGCGTGGGAATTACCACACGAGCGAGCGCACGCTCATGTGGTGCCGACGGTCACTTATTTCGGCTTTTACCGATTTACAAGTATGGCAGTGTGGTTACACACTTGTTAGGATTCCAGATACGAATGCTCTTGAAAATCCCCACACCTAAACAAATGACAATTTCATGCCCAACATTAGCCATGCCTAGAACCGATCATGCAAGGACAATCCCCAACCGAAATCATTAACTATACTTGTAAGAGTATGCCCAAAGATCAATCACGAGATGGTTGTAATAACATACTTGGTTTATCATGTTTATTAATATAAGGCGTTGCCATTATTATTTCAGTTTCTTTTCTGTGTGCATAAATAAACTGTTTTATAATAATGTCCTGAGAATAATATGATTATTCTTAAAAGATCCTTAGTCAAGTATTATTGTTGGCTAGGACAATAATAATGCATTAAGACTAACGTGTAGTTGATTGATGATAAAGAGTTGTCATTGATATGGAGTGTCAGAATCAATGCATGAATATGTGTGTTAGAGAACAACATATTGGACTGACCCGCTATGAGTATGTTTCTTGGATTATTATGTAATTGTCACATCATTACTCATAGTGATTAATATGTATATGATACTCATACTTGAGATCATCTTTATCCCAACATCGTGAGTTGTATATTTTGATACAGTCAAACATTTATTTTCATAAAAAAGATACTAGTATCTTTCCTTCCACTTGTTTTCATTGGTTTGGATGAGGAACTCGAAAGCTCAACCTTCTTTCGTAACAACTTCCTACGACCTTTCCGAAGAATAGAATCTCAATCTCATCTCTCTTAAGCCTTCCCCAGCGTTAGCTTTATGACATAAAGTGATAGGGGTTGTGGCGAAACGAAACTCCTTTAGGGTTCCCAGTTGGTGCCTTGACGGCGTAACCAATCATTGAGTTCAGAGCTAAGTTTCTGGATGAAAACTTAATGGCTATTCGACCAGATGACGCTGGGCGGACATAACAAACATCGTAACTGGTTGTTTTATAAAGACTGATGTTGGATATACCACAATATATGTTGAGGGATATAGTTGATCAATATAGGATAAGTCCCTCCTACATAATGGGAGTAATATCTCAGGCCACTTGATTGAGTGAGGCTAGAAATGCATGGCCATGCTCAAATAAGTTGATATGAGATGTCATACTTATTTGTGTATCATAGTCTACTCAAGGTATCAAGAAACATGGGATGGACTATGCAAGTGTGACTATTCCATGACTTGTGTCCATTCCAAAGATATAGGACTTAAGGATTAATGCATGAAAGGTTAATCACAAAAGGTTATGTCGAATCATGGCTTCTTGTAACTTAGGTAGCATTGATGCATTGCTAGATGCCACTCATTGTTTGTAACATTAGATTCGTTCTAATATTACTGCTAACGTTACAAGAACCTATAGGGTCACACCCTATGGTTGAAATGAACGAGGTAAAACATAGTTGGTATATTGTTTGGTTGTCACATGAATTAAATTAATTATAGAATTAATTTAATTGGGCAATCAAATTGTTGAACATACTATATGTACAAGGATGTTGTACACATAATCAGAATATAATTTTATTGATATATGAATTTAGTTCGTATATAAGTTTAAATAAATATAGTTTACCGAAATCTTTGTTATAATTAATGTAATTATAATTTTTCGGTTAAACATTATTATATTTATTTGAATGATAATTATTATGTTCAGATTAATTTTGATGAATTAAAATTCGTTATAAATATATACCAATTAAGAGGGAGTTATATATAGAAAGGGTAAAAACCCTAAAAAGCATATATAAAAACTAGCCCGAAAATATGCAATGTGATCTAGCAGTCGTTTAGCAAAATACTCTCTGAAAATAGTTTTCTGAAATTTCTACCGTTCATTGTCAATTGGGTGGACTACATAGAGGCTGACATTGGAAAAGGTTGCGGCTTGGTTCGATAGTGGTTCAGCATTCCTGTTGCCTAGGCGTCGCTGTCTACTCAGATTGAAGTTTCGGTAATTTCGAAACCCTTTTTATCATCCCGATTCGTTCCTTACACATGGATCCTTGGTTTGGATCACCGAAATGTTTTAATTATTTTATTTTTCTGCTGCGCCTTGGAGGCACCGGCGTTCCAACAATACTTACTTCACTGCTTCAACTGTTGTAGCCTTCAAATCCGCAGGTAAACCAAGTCCGATGCGATTCGATGCTGCCAACAAGGTTTTTGCATCTGCCCAGGCTTGAACCTAAGACTTCTCAGACACTTCCCAGAGCCCTTAACCATTGAAGCAGACATGGATTTGTGCCACTCTCTTACACAACTAAACATTTATGTGCTGCCTCCTAAGTGTTCCCATGCTCAAGACCTAATACTTCTAAGCCCAAATTCGGGGCGTTACAATTAAGATAATTAAAAAAGAATCATGCTGATAACGTGTTATAAAATAAAAGACAGAGAATAAAGAATAAAGAGAATGGGAAAGCAAAGAGAGCGTATTTTTATTGATCAATCAGAATCTTTACAAAACTTGTCCAAAGTTTCTATTTATAGGCATAATAAGTATAAATGAAGTAGAGATCTACTTCTAATGACTACTAAAATTCAAAGTACATCAAAACTTATCTTGATCTTGATGGATATCCACTTAATAAGAAATTCATAACACCATTTATTTTTCCTTAATTGTTAATTTTTTTTGAGTTTTTTCTCAATTTGTTTGACAATTTTTTTTATATTCCCTCTATCTCTTTCACATAATTTAAAAATTAAAAATAAATATAAATATTTTTTAATTTACATATTTTTATATAATTCTCTCTCTATATATTTTTATTTTTATAATTCTTTTGGGAATTTTTATTTTTTTTCCTTTTTTTAATATTTTAGGAAAATAAAGTTTGGATAATGTGGCATGTTGAGAGCGCGCCTTGTCACTCTTTTTTTAACATCACTAACAACTAGGGCAAATTGATAACTGATTGAAATTTTTAGGTACCAAACAGATACAAAAAAGTTTTTAGATACCAAAATAATAATTGGATGCAACTTTGGAGGGCAAATAGTACATTAAAATTAAAATTAGAGTTTTATTGATGAATAAAAATAATAGAACAATCAATTAAACTATAGGTAGAATAATAAAGGATTCATGTTTAAATCTTGAATAACATAACTACTTTTACTCCATTTTGTTAGACTAGCTTTTAAAATTACTTGCATTGCATGTAATTTTATATATATTTTTTATAATTTCAATAATATATACTTGCTAAAGTTAAATTTTAATTACTATATAACTCTAATTAAGATGATTAAAATTCTATTCAATTAATAACTCTACTTTATATAAATTATAATTATCACATTTTATTTTTATATTTTATGCTTATAGTTCTATGCAAGTAATAATTCTATTTTAAAATTAAGAAAATTTTGTTTACATCAAAATTTTTTAAATAATAATTAAAAATTAAATTATAATTATTTTTAAATGTCTAAATATCACAATTTTTATTAAATTATAATAATTTTTAGATGTATAATTATTAAAACTTTCTATTTTACCTGAATTTTTTTAAATATTTATTTAGTAATATGATAGAAAATAAAAGATATTCTCATTGTTTTAAAATTTTTTCTCAACTTGTACTTTTATAAATATTATAAATAAATAATAAAATAAAACAATTAGAATCTAATTTTAAATTTATTTGATTATTTTTTATTCAATTTCTTTGGTAAATGATGAGATAACTTCAAGCAGATAAGCCTAAGATCGTACATTTAAATCTTCTTCCGGAAGTTTACACTTAAACTAAAAATATATCTTTTTTATATTTTTAATATTTGGTTTTTTTATATCTTATTCTTTATCCATAGAGTTCTAAACCCATAAATCAAAAAATAATATACATTTTCGATAAATTTAAACTGATGTTTTATTATTATTATCGCAACAATGATACAATTGAATTAAAGTTTATCCAATTTAATATTTATATAATATTAAAATTATACATATATTGTTTAATTTTTTTAATAAACCAATAAAACTCAATTTAATCTCTCATTACAGCTTATAAACTATAGAACTCTTTGTCGGCTATAAATATAAGAGGGATTGGAAATGCATGGTTCAAGCCTGAAGTTTTGAATATGAGAGTGGAAGTTCCATTCACTATTAAAAATACGTCAAGGTGAAGTGACATTTTGGTATGTTTCAAGCATGCAACCCAAATTATACATCAAAATAATCTTAAAAATTATTGTTAGATTATTAGCTGTGCAGCTTGCAATGTCACAACATTAATGTTGCAAGTGATATTTTGGTTTTAGGTGTTTGACAATTTTAACTTGTAATTTTTATTATTATTCCAAGATAAAATAACAAATATAAGATTTATGTGGGATTATCATTTTCCTTAATTGAAGACAATTAGATTGTTTGACATAAGTATAAGGAGATGATTAAGGGATTTGGATATTCATTAAATCTTATATTTCTTTGCAGGATATTATGAGTTATGATTAGTGATGGTCGCTAAAGCTAATTAAAAATTTGATTAAGGCAAATGCACCTACCGAACAGTAGTATAGCTATGGTGAGACCGAAAATATCGTATCCACGAGGACTAAGAGTACTAGTAATTATCTAATTAACTAAGATTGCGACAGAGATTAAAGTTGGAAAATACTTTTGGAAAACATTTGGAGAAGGCAACACCCAAGGAAGAATTCACCTAGACTTCACTTATTACCTCTGAATTACATGATTTATTCACTTGACTTAATCCATAGGAATCCCTGATTTATGTTAATATCTCTCTCGAGACTAAAAACAACTGACTTTAGGTTGATCAATCGAAACCTCTTTCTAATTAAAACCCCTAGTGTCGCATTATCTTAATCTATGGATTCCCCTATTAGATTCGACTCTAATCCGATAGATTTATGTCGTCCTATCTCTAGGATTGCATGCAACTCCGCTTAATTATGAATGATCTACTCTTAAATAGGGACTTTTCCTCCACTGAATAAGCACATCAAAAACTTGAATTAATATCCTAGAATATTAAAACAAGGGTCAAACTCACAATTAAGAATAAGAACAAGTATTTATCATATAACTCAATTAGTAATAAGATTCATCTTAGGTTTCATCTCTCTTAGGTATTTAGAGTTTAGTTCATAATAATGGAAAACATCTCAAAACTTGGAAGACAACAAAACATAAAGAAACCCAAAGAACTTCTAGGAAATTGGATGGAAATATTCACTCTTGATGTAGATCCTTCTTCTAAGCTGATCCCGATGGTTGTTCTCGAGTATTTTCTACCTTCTATTCTCTGTGTCCCCTTCAATCCTCTTCTAAGGTGTTTATATAGACTTTAGAATGCCTCAAAACCCTCAAAATTAGCTTTTTTCGAGTAGAATTATACTTGGGCTCGACAGGGACACGGCTGTGTGCCACGCCTGTGCGAGGGTGCTCAGGCCGTGTGTAATTCTGACTTGGTTTAGTGTCGATATGGCCATGACACACGGGCATGTGGTCTACCCATGTGTCAAACATGGGCGTCTGGATCACCCATGTGGAAGTGCCTAGGCCGTGTGAAACACTGATTTAGGCCCAATTTGTCCATTTTTTGCCCGTTTCTTGCTCTTTTTGCTATCCTAAGCTCTCCTGAGTTTAAAACATGAAATTAAAGGATTAGGAGCATCAAATTCAATGAAACCAAGGAAAAATCATCCATAAATATGCCAAGTATGGGGTAAAAATATGTATATATTATGGTTTATTAATTAGTTGATTTTACAAATCAATAAAAAAGGAAGTTGCATCCTATATGTTTATTCTATCTGATATCCTGTACATTTGAGTACAATTTGATTGTCATATTTTTAACATTCTAATAGTGTGTTTCTAGATTCAGGAGGAAAGCGCCTTACCACTAGAGTTGTTTGAGACAATTTCCATGTTTGAGATGTTGACAATTTATTGATTGATATTTATAGTTAAGGTTGATTATATGGATGATATCTAGTCCATTAATAAATATCATATCACTTGGGGAAACATATTTGAGGATTGGACTGGATTGTATTGGATTGGATCAGCTTTATTTAATCTCTTGAATTAAGAAAGCTAGATTGAATTGAAATATTGATGTCTTAGCTGCCAAGAATTCTTATTTACCTTGTTTCCTATTATTATATTTTATTTAACTAGTTAATATGTTGTTTTGTAGGGATTGTGATAGATCTTCTCTATGTTAGCAAGTCTCGAACAACATTATATAATTAATAGACTTGTATAGGTGTATGTACCTAGAATTAAGAGCATTAAATATTTTCAAGTGGGGAACTGTAACACCCTTAACCTATATTCATAGCCGGAATAGGGTTACGAAGAATTATCGTAAAAATGTAACATAGAAGCATACATTTTAAAACATTAAAATCAACATAGCATAATCCATTCATATGCATGCATATCATCCCTTAATCGATCCTTCGAAGCCTTGGAAACCATTTGGAAATGATTTGGGACTAAATTGGAAATATTTGAAACATGTAAGAAAATGTTAGAAATTTTAAACTACAAGGGTCACATGGCTGACACACACACCCGTGTCTTAGGCCATGTAACAATCGAAATAGGGACACACGGCCATGTCCCAACCTGTGTCCGTTCCCATGTAACTCTCTGAGTTGGGTCACACAGCCAAGCCACACGCTTATGTGATAGGCTATGTAACACTCGAAATGGCCTCACATGCCCGTGTGCCAAGCTGTGTGCTAGGCCGTGTAACTGCTTGACTTGAAACCTTTAAAACCTACAGGGGACACTTGGCTGAGACACACTCCCGGGTCTTAAGCCGTGTGGATAAGAAATTGGCCAAAATTAAGCCATTTCCTTCACCCACTTCAAGCATATACCTACAAGCCATTTGCACCCATAACCAAGGCCTCAAAACATGTATTAAATGACCAATTCTAATGACCAAATCTCATTCAACCAATATGCCATATAGACACCTCAATCACAATCAAACAACCTCACCTAACCATATGTATTACTACACTTAAAACATTTATAGCTAATTCAATTTTCATCTTAAGGCATATCATACTTGCGGCCACAAGTAGCTCAACATAACATACCATTTTAATGGCCTAACAACAATCAACCAATATGCCCTTCATAGACACCACAAATATATCCAACATCAACAACTAAACATGTAATATTGATCCATTTCTAGCATAGCACCTAATTCATTCTCAAGCCAAAACAATTCACAAGTGTTCATTTTCATACCATTCTAATTGTACCAAAAAGATTCCTACTTACAACCTTAATAAAATACCTAACAACTTAGTTTAGTATATTGACATATTGTACCAAAACAACCTATATAGCCACATATACATGCCACTACCCTAAGAGAGACAAGAACTACCAACATCGACGGACAGTGTGAGCCGAAGGTTCGATCCGTCCAAAAGTCAATAACAACGATCTATGAAACAATCCACAAAAACTAATAATATAACACCTTAAATTTTAGGGTTAGAAGTTTAGGGTTTTAAAATTAGGGTCAATTAAGAGGGTGTGTTATTGTGTTTAGTGATGCATTTAAGTGTCAGAATGGGCCTGCTGGTCTGGTGGTTGAGTGAGTGTTAGTGAACCTTTGGGTTCTGGGTTCAAGTCTCTGTGTGCACATTTTAGGAGCTTTTTTTTATTTTATTTTATTTTTAGTTGGTGATAATAATCATTTATTATTTTAATATTATGTATCAAACTAATTTTAGGATTTTTCTTTATTATTTTTTCTCCTTAACGTGTTTTGTAATGCCCTAAAGATACCTGTTTATGTTATTATTATTATTTGACACACAACTATGTATTTGCTTCAGTGGTTAAGTGTTCTGGGTGTATGTGTGTGAGGTCCCAAGTTCAGGCCTCGACTTGGGAAAAATTTGAAATTTTTAATGATTGAAGTCTTAACCTTGCTTAAAGGGTTTAAGCAGAGTTGTTTGTAAAATAATGTCAAAATAGGCCTATTGGCCTAGTGGTTAAGTAGACTGGTGGTGTGAGGGAGGTCTTGTGTTCAAGTTTGTACTTGGGCATTGTTTTTGCTGCTAATGCCGTGTAGGTGTTTGAGAGGGACTGGAATACTGAGGTAGTGGAAATGGATGTGGTTTAGTAGGAGCAAAATAGGGGATTTGGGAGTTACCTAGTTATTTTTCTTCTCTCCTGCAAAAAGTCTCTATCGTTTCCCTTTCCATTTTTTTCCCTTTGCTGCTAAATTTTACCCTTCTTCTTTCTGAATCCACCTTTTTCCTTCCTTTCCCATTTCAACTTTGTTTTCAATTCATCATATTGCGTAACATAGAGTCACACTCATTCGATAAGTGATAATGTGCTTTAAAATTTTAGTTTTTAAGTTATTAATTGGGAAACCTTGGTTTAATTGTATTGACAGCCAAAAATCGGGTGTGAAGGGCTGTGCTTGTGCCGTGTTATAGAGGGAAGCATCCGTAGTTCGTAAGGTAAGGATTTTTTTGCTTGGAAGATGACTTTTTATTTTGGGATTAAGTTTAATTCGAAAGTTTAAGTGACTAATTGAGCGAAATCTTGGTCAATAATAGGTTTTGAAGTTTTCGTGGTGGCTTTAGCTTCGATTCAAAACCAGGTGTGTACTCGATTGCATCAAAAATGAGGTTTCAATAAAAGCCAAAAACCTCACTGTCGATGCCACACGGGTGTGTGGTCACCCGTATGGTAGGCCGTGTTCTCTAACATAGGCGTGTGGTCACCCGTGTTGTAGGCCGTGTGCTCTAACATGGGCGTATGGTCACCCTGTTGTAGGCCGTGTGCTCTAACACAGGTGTGCGATCGATGAGGCCAGGCCGTGAGCACCAGACACTGCTATGTGACGGCCAGGTAGGCCGTGTGCGACACACGGGCTCAACCGATTTGGACTGTATGGGCCCCACGGGCATGTAGGCCCACATGGGTAAGCCACAAGGGCGTGTGAGATTCTAGGAAAGGTCGTGTGATCCATACGGCCAAGACCAAATTAGGTTGTGTGGGCTACACGAGCGTGTGAGCTGACATAGAGAGACAATATGTGTGTGTGAGCCCATTTTCACTACTTTGTTACTAAGGTTGCACGGGCCGCCTAAGATGACTGTGAACCTACTGTAGGGTTGGTAAGCTTACCTAGACCCCTAATTGAATGAAATGACTGTATGACTTATCTATATGTATACATGTTATCGAGCATGATGATGTTTCACTGAACTGATATTGTATGTCAAACTGTAAATTTCACTGCATTGGGTTGGGGGTTGATTTTGTTCAGAAGAAGTGTACTGAAAGGCCTTGAGCTTAATTTACTGGCAGCTCAGCTGCAAATTACTGTCTAGTGCCGCACTCGGTACTTCTTGGAGTGTAGGGATGGGTGGGTTGATTATATCCCCACATGGAATGTAGGGTTGGACGGAGATGGTGTGTAGAGGCTGGCTGGGTAGGATTTTGTGATTGCATATCTGTTATTGCTACTGGTATGTTGATGGGCTAAGGCTCAACTGCATGATAATTCTGTACTGAGATGGGCTAAAGCCAATCTGAAACCGATACGATTACTGAAAGGGCTTAGGCCCAGACTGTGATCATGTGCATACTGTCTGTTTGTTTATATGGGGATTACACATTGAGTTACGTAAACTAACCCTTTCAGTTTAATCTGTATAGGTAATCCCCAAACCTGACGGATCGGTGCAGCGAAGGACTCGTCAATGGCCACATGACCCCTTTTACACTGTTTCGTACTTATTCATGATTTTAAATTTTATTTGGGAATTTAATTGTAAATATGGCATTTATGGATTTTTATTTTAGTTTGGGATTTCTTATTAGTTATGATTTATAGCTACTAGAATGAGGAAAACTCAGGTTTTCAAAAGAATCAAACATTTTAACAAAATACTCACAAATACGCAAATCATTTTAAAAGCTTCTGATTGAAGAAATGTTTTGAAAACTTTCGATTGAATAAATAACACGATATTAGAATTAATAAGTAATAATAAAAAATTTCTAAACGAAATTTTTTTTAGCAAAGTTACGATTTTTAAACATACTACCATGTGACATCGCCCGATCCGGCCATGGAGTCCGGGCCGAGTTTGGGGTGTTACATTTGTGGTATCAGAGTCAGGTTGCAAAACTTGGCTATGGATGTGGGTTTTTAATACGTGATTTTTTGGGAACTGATTTCAAAATGTTTTCACTAAAAGTGTGGTACATCGAGTCTCGGCGCCAATCCAGTAAGTTTTTTGAAAATATGAATTATTCTAAAATTGTTTTTGATAGTATATCCTGAAACTGCTATAGGTAGTATATGTTGAGACTACTATAGATAGACTGTGCTACAAACACCCAAAATAGGGTATACCGAGACTGTAGTAAAACTGATAGACATTGATTGACATTGCGATGTATGAAACAAACTTTACACTTCTGATACTGTTCTCATAAAATATCCGTTAATAAAATTGGAACTGTAAACTGATGCATAAAACTGTTAATAAAGATAAAATGCAATTAGACAATAAAACTAGAGTTACTCGCGGACAGGGTATAAGAGGTCGTGGTAGAGGTCGTAGGGGTGCTCGAGCTGGGTTTTCGTCACCTAACAATCTGCCTAATTTGGATACTAGTGAGACACCGGCTTCACCTGTGACTGAGACTGGATCTCATGATTTAGCGGTTGGGGACGACGCTCTGTCCCAGGCCATGTTGAGGATTTTAGATAAGGTCACTAGGCCCAATACTGGATCTAGAGGCCACGGGTCAATTACAGAACGACTTCGGTCTAACAGAGTTGAGCTTTTCAAGGGGATTGCCGGAGTTTCCCCTAATGTGGCTGAGTACTAGATAGAGGCCATAGAGAGGATTATGGACGATCTAGACTGCACCCCCGAGCAGAAATTAAAGGGTGTTGTATCGTTGCTATGTGATGAGGCATATCAGTGGTGGCTCACTGTTAAGGAGGGCACTCAGCCTGATCGACTGACCTAGGAGTTCTTTAAGACCACTTTCAAGGAGAAGTATGTGGGGGCCAATTATGTGGATGCCTGTAGGAGGGAGTTCCTAAATTTGACTCAGGGAGATAGATCGGTGGCCGAGTATGGGGCCAAATTTCTAAGATTGAACCGTTATGTGTGAGGTATGGTGGCGACTGAGTATGAGCGATCTGTTCGCTTCGAGGATAGCCTTAAGGATAATCTGAGGGTTCTGATAGCACCACAGAGGGAGCGAGACTTTGCTACACTAGTCGATAAGGCGAAGATCGTCAAGGAAGTGAAGAGCGCTGAGCACCAGAACTGAGAGAGAGCTAGGCACAAGAAGGAGTCAGAGCCCTCCAGTTTCATTCAGAGGCCTAAGAAAAAGGCCAGAGTTGATGGGCCGATTAGAGTTAGGGCTCCTATTGCAGCTACTGGATAGCCGCTGTGTACCGATTATGGTAGACGCCTGATCGCGAGGTTTCGTGATAGGTTTCAAATATTTATAATTACTCGTTCTTGAACTAACTATTATCGCGATGTAGGCAAGTGTACCTATCGAACAGTAGTATAGTTTTAGCAAGACCAGATTGTCGAACCCAAAGGAACTAAAACTACTAGTAATGACTGTCTTTTTATTATCTAGCCTAAGAATAAAAGGGGTTTTATTTGTTTTAATTAACTAATTATCTAAACTAAGAATGTACAGAGAAAAGAATTGGGGAATTACTTTTTGGGAAAATCGATTGACTTGAGACAATACCTAAGGAAAAATCCACCTAGACTTTACTTGTTATTCAAGCTCCGAATCGGATGATTTATTCATTCAACTCGTTCCGTTGAGATCCCTAAGTTATGTTATTATCCCTATTCAAGACTAATAACGTCTAATCCCTAGATTGAATAACCGAGACGTTTCTCTAATTACCACTCTAGGGTTGCATTAACTCGACCTATGGATCCCCTTATTAGGTTCACCCTAATTCGGAAAAATCTTGTCACCCTATTTCTAGGTGCGCAATCAGCTCCGCTTAATTATGATAAAAGTACTTCTTAAACAGGGTCTATTCCTCCTCTGAATAAGACCATGTCTTGAATCAGTATCTTGGGATATGAAAACAAGAATTAAAAACACATAATTAAGAACAAGTCAAATATTTATCATACGATTCAAAAAATAATAACAAGATTGGTCTTAGGTTTCATTCCCCTTAGGTATTTAGGGGATTTAGTTCATAACTAAATAAGAAAACATCTCTGAAGAATAAAGATTACAAAACATAAAGAAAACCCAAAACTCCTGAAGGGAAATTGAGGAGAGATCTTCAGTCTTGATGATGAATCTGACTTCTGAGATGGATCAATCGACTTCCTTGGGGAAATTCTTTACCCCTCTTCTCCGTCTCCCTTTTCTTCCTCCTCTAGGGTGTATTTATAGGCTTTGGAATGCTTAGAAGCCCTCAAAATTAGCCTTTTCCGAATTAGACTCAACTTGGGCTCGATAGGGACACGCTCGTGGCACACACCCATGTTCGATTACTTCAGGCCATGCTCAAGCCTGCCAAATTGACATGGCCGTGTGGTCTGCCTGTGTGAGGAGGTCCAGGCCGTGTTGATTTCGTACTTTGGCCCATTTTCTCCGTTTTTGGCCTGTTTCTCATTCCTTTTACTCTCCTATGCTCTCCTAAGTATAAAACATGAAATTAAAGCATTAGGAGCATCGAATTCACCAATTCTAATGAGAAATCATCCATAAAATGCATTAAACATGGGGTAAAAATATGTATAATTTACGGTTTATCAAATACCCCCACACTTAAGCATTTGCTTGTCCTCAAGCAAAATCCTAATCAAAATAAATTCTCCTTAACTTATTATTCTTATCGATAATATCTCAAAATAATCCATAGGTAATCATACATTGAGAATTCAACTAAAAGAACATAAAAGTTTCGCACATTCCAAGTTGAGTATTTAATCATGCAAATAGAGATGTCTCTCCGCATCTAAGTAATTACCTTTGATTCAGAATATCATAGAGTTTCACATCCTTACTAAAGATTCACTCAAATCACTCGAGGTGTTTAAGGACAATAAATGAAGCACTCAATAGTCAATAATGAAAAGTCGTTACCATAGGCTTGCATGAAAATCAAATCTCCACCACTATAATTTAAGATGATACATAAATCAAAAAGTCTTTAGAGAGTTGTAGTGCGGCTTGGTTAGGGGGGTGTGGTCACAAGCTGAAAGAGAGGGTTAGAATCAAGATTGAATTGAAAAATTGCCTAACTAGAAAAAGAGTTAATCTTCACTTGCGTATACCAGAGCTTCTTCTCAAAATATGGAATTACTAATATATACATAGTTTTTTTTAAGAACAAGTTAAATATTCATAGACTAACTTATTACAAACAAGACATAGCTAAGCAATTTCCTCAACTCAAATCTCAAAAAAAAATAGGGATTAAATTAGGGGGTTTCAACAATAATGGGTTAAAGGTTAATATTAAGGGTAATACAAGAAATGGCTTATTAGGATTAAGGGGGTTTACTAGGGGTTAATCGTGGAGGTATGCTTTTCATGGCATGAGTGGGTTAATCCTAAGTGCCTTAATCATTTTGATATATCAAATCAATGGTGTGGTCTCGACATGCATAATCAAGCAAGTTTTAGAATAACAGTTTAATACTAACGCACTCAAAGCAATAATAAAAGTGAGCATGAAATAATTAATAGATGCTCAAAAGGCTCAAAAATCTCACAAAAAATTATGGCTTTTTGATGTTTAGACTCGTGAAATCCAATTCAAAGTAATACCTAGACTGGGGAAAACAACCTATAATTTTAAATTCTTAAAAATCAACTTATCATGCTTGATTCTCTAATGTCTTAAAGTTTAAACTATCAATGCATAAATGCCTATGTTTTAATTCAAGATATATCAATCAAAATCAAAATTCAATTAAAATTTATCCTAAATATGATATGAGAGCTTTTGAAGAGAACAAGGTGATCATTCAGGGATTTTTTTTATAATGAAATAAATACCCCCCACACTTAAGATGTACATTGCCCTCAATGTACAAAAATAGATATTAGAGTATAAAAATAAGATAGGGAGAGAAGTGAAACTTCCTATATGATGAAATCCTCAAACTGGAGTTCTAGAGAGGAATCGGTTCGAGAGTGGAGGAGGATATTCCGGAAGTCGTAGAGGTTCATTAGGCCATAAGTCCTGCGCCAAAAGAATATTATATCTGGTGGTAGCTATGGTCGTGGTCGAGCAGGACATGGCAGTCGTGGAGAACCTTTCTCGGTGGAGTTTTAGTTCCCATGTGATGATGAGCTTAAGAGCTCTATATAACTGTGATAAAATCAGGAACTTTTTAAGGGATATTAGGAAGAATAAGTACTCGAAAAGAAATAACCAAAATTAATAATTAAAAATAAAATTCTAAAATCTAACAACAATAAAAAGTTGTTTCAATAAAAATTAAAAACAATAAATAAATATTTCTAAACATCTTCATCGCTGGATGGTTCGCGAGGTGGGATTGGCAATGAGATGTGGAGGTGCTGACAAATCTGCTGTAGAGTAGCATCAATATTACCAAATCATTGAAAACACTGATGCTCGAATGAGGTGAGGCGCTCAGATATGTCAGCATATGAAGCCGCCGCATGAGAGGGTGGTGGTGGTTGAATCGGTTGGTCCTCGTGCTATGGGGGGACATCATCAGGAATGTCCTCATAGGCCTCCTCCTCGGTATATTGGGCGAGACGATACTGGGGAGGGTAGGTTCCTCGGTGCCTCTCGATCATCCTCATACTAAGCATGCTCGAGATGCCTTGTGGAGACATCTCGCCGATGAGGGTGAGGGAGTGGAGAAAGGGAGATTGCAGCTAGGGTTTTGAAAGGGGAAAAAAGATGAACAGTGGTTTACTTATATAGGGGAGGGCCACACGGCCTAGGACCACACCCATGTACTCTGAAGGTGAGCCCGTGTTTTTTGAATTTTACGATTTAGGTCGTGCCCGGCTACTATCCCACCCCCGTGTGTCTTGGGCGTGTGTGGCACACAGCCATGTCGTACGGTCATGCCTAGCTTTGTTCGCTTCTCCGATACCCGTGTGTTAGGGTACCACACCAGTGTATTATTGTCCACGGCTTAATGGCACAGGCGTGTCTCACGCCCGTGTCGAAGAAACAGAATTGAGCCTTGTCCCTAGCACGCCCGTGTTTTTCTATTCCCACGCCTATGTTCACCTATCAAGTTCACCCATGGCCATGTCGCACGACCATGGGGATTTATCACATCCCGTGTTTTTGGGAAATCTTGTCTTGCTTCCACACAGCCGTATCGCACAGCTGTGTCTCTTTCCCTATTTGTCCACGACTTTAGGCACGCCCGTGTGCCTGGTCGTGTGTGCTGAAAAACTTTACAATTCAAAGATAAAGTTAATGATTTACAGTGTTAGAAATTAAAAATAAAGAAATCAAAATGTGTTAGTGTTCGGGTTGCCTCCCGAGAAACGCTTATTTATAGTCTAAGCTCGACTTACCTCTTCAGTTGAAAAATCATGAATTTATCAATTTAAGAACTTCAAATCATTTGTTTCTACATTCACAGCTTTCTAGCTACTCGCGTCACAGTTACAAGAAAAATCATATCTCGAGTTAAAAAACTAGAAATCAAGATCCGTAAATTTTCCCTGAATTTAGACTCATATATCTATTTACTACTTTTTTTATAGAATTTTTTATTGGGCCAATTAGTACAGTTTATTAATTAAAGTATCCCCTGTTTCAAGGTTCGACTGCTCTAACCTCTGTGTATTACGAATCAGATATATCTCTATAAACAATTTCAATGACTATGAGGTTTGTTTCTGTTAAAACTAGACACAATAAGGAATCTGTACATATAAATAAAAACTTCTAATTATTTTAGTAAAATTTATTATAAATTTTTAAAGTCAGAATAGGGGATCCAGAAATCACTTTGGCCCTGTTTCACAAAAGTTTAAATATCTCATAAAATGTAATTTATATTTCTGTTTCGTTCAATTCATATGAAAATAGACTCATTAAGCTTCAATTTCATAACTTACTCATCATTTATTTCTATTTATACTATTTTTAGTGATTTTTCAAATTCATGTCATTGCTGCAGCAATATTCTGTTTTAAGGCAAGTTTCATCTTTCCATGAATTTTTATGAACTAGATAACCTGTTAAACTTCCATGATATCAAACATGATCTAAATTAGCCATCACCATGACTTATCAATATCAAACATTTTCTCAACCAAACATGGCCATATCATAAAATTATTTACACAAAATAGGTATATTGTTATACATGCCATACTTAAGTAGTTGTACAAGCCATTTACCAAGATAAAAGTCATTTGGATAGTGTGATCGACCTTTCGACCTGTCCCGATTTCTGAGCCGGCTTGTTCAAAACTACAGTGAATGAAAAGGAAGGAGTAAGCATAAATGCTTAGTAAGTTCATATGTAAATAACAAGTAACATAACAATACAAATATACCAAACAACTTTAGCATGGTACCACCAAAACATATATCACATCTTTAAACATCATTCATCATCTTACCACCTTATCGTTGTTGTATCTATTTTCAACCCGAGGGTTAAGAACATACCTGTCCAAGGTGTCCATTTCACAACACTTACCCAAAACGTCACTTATATCTTAAGTGCTCTTCCATTAAACTAGAAATTTCACCCGTTGAACACATCGGAATATAACTCGGATACATGGATAATTTGCACATAAGTGCCACAGATGTAATCAAGAAATCATGTAACCCGCCCCTAAGTGAACTCGGACTCAACTCAATGAGCTCGGGTGTTCGCATCCATAAATGAACTCGGACTCAACTCAACAAGTTCGGATGCCTAGTTACATCTCACGAACTCGGACTCAACTCAACGAGTTCGGACATTTGCATCCATAAGTGAACTCGGACTCAACTCAACGAGTTCGGATGCTCAACCATCCTAGTGACATGTCACTTGTATCCTAATCTATTCCTAAGTTTCAAACGGGCTTTTTCCCTCGATCTCACATTTGCCGTCTTCCATGGAATATCAGAACCGATACTCGGTAGCAATTCATATTTATCAAGTAGTAAACATAATTTGCATATTACTCAACATTAACCACAAAGCATAATATTTCACGATTAAAAATCAGCATATCATATATTTAACATTAATAACTTAAAAATAACATTTATGCTACATTATTTACACATGAACTTACCTTGGTACCAAAATATAAAGATTTTGCAATTTAGTCCACAATCTTTTCCTTTCCTCGATCACGACTTGAATCTCGTTTTTCTTGATCTATAATACCAAATTAATCTTATTTAATACATACATTTATCAAAACAGCATTTAATATGAACTTTAAGAAAATTACACTTTTGCCCCTAAACTTTTGCATAATTACACTTTTGCCCCTAGGCTCGGGAATTAAACTTTATTCCTTATTCTTATGTTTTATAACATGCTGATCACTTTTCCCTTCTATGGCAACATCAAATTCTCTCTCTAACATATACTTGTGACTATTAGGTATTTTTACCGATTAAGCCCTTTTACTCGTTTTCACTAAAAACCGAGTAGCACAAGTTGTCTAACATAATTTAAAACCCCATATTCTATCATAAAACATCAAAATACACAAATTTCACCTATGGGTATTTTTCCAAATATAAACACTAGGTTGAATTATTGCTAGCATAAGCTTAATCGAGCTTCCGGGATTCCAAAAACGTAAAGAACATTAAAAATGGAGCTTGGAATCCCTTACTATGGAGCTTGGAAGCTTGAAACAAACCCTAGCTATGGAGAACCCTTGAAATTTCGGCCTAATGAAGAAGATGGACAAAAATTGGCTTTTAATTTTGTTTTTAATTCATTTTAATAACTAAATGACCAAAATACCCTTACTACTAAACTTTCCAAAAATTCCTTCCATGTCCTAATTTTGTCCATGAACTTAAAATTGGTCAAATTGCTATTTAATACCAACTCATTAATATTCCAAAACAATTTGATACTAAAAACTTCTAGAATGCAAGTTTTGCAACTTATTCGATTTAGTCCCTACTTTCAATTTAAGCACTTTAGGCATAGAATTTCATCACGAAATTTTCACACAATCATGCAATCATATCATAAACATCAAAATCATTGTAAAATAATTATTTCTATCTCGGATTTGTGGTCACGAAACCACTATTCCGATTAAGCCCTAATTCAGGATATTACAACTCTCCCCCCTTTTAAGGATTTTCGTCCTCGAAAATCTTACCGGTAAACAGGTGTGGGTATTGGTTTCTCATAGTTTCTTCAGGTTCCCATGTAGTCTCTTCTACCCCATGCTTTTGCCACAATACTTTTACATGTGCAACACTTTTATTTCTTAGTTGTTTGACTTCTCGAGCTAAAATCTTAATCGGTTCTTCTTCATAAGTCATATCCGGTCGCAGTTCAATTTCTGTCGGTGAAATTATATGTGAAGGATCTGAACGATACCGATGTAACATAGATACATGAAACACATCATGAATCTTCTCTAATTCAGGTGGTAACGCTAGCCGATATGCTACCAGTCCAACTTTTTCAATTATTTCATACGGTCCAATAAAACGCGGACTTAACTTGCCCTTTCGTCCAAATCTAAGGACTTTCTTCCATGGAGACACTTTTAAAAATACCTTACCACCAACTTGAAACTCTATTTCCTTTCGTTTCAAATCCGCATAAGATTTCTGTCTATCTGAAGCAGCTTTCAAACAATCTCGAATCACTTGTACCTTTTCTTCGGTTTCTTTTATTAAATCAACTCCATAAATCTGATTTTCCTCGAGTTCAATCCAATACAATGGTGTCCGACATTTACGACCATATAATGCTTCATAAGGTGCCATCTTCAAACTTGTCTAATAACTATTATTATAAGCAAATTCTACCAACGGTAAATACTTTTCACAACTACCTTGAAATTCCAATACACAACATCTGAGCATGTCTTCAAAAATCTGAATTACTCTCTCTGATTGTCCATCAGTTTGTGGATGAAAGGCGGTGCTGAAATTTAACTTTGTACCTAATGCTTCTAGCAACTTTTGCCAAAACTGTGAGGTAAACCTTGGATCTCTATCCGAAATGATTGACAAAGGTATCCCATGAAGTCTAACAATCTCTCGGATATACAATTCAGCCAACTTATTAAGAGAATAATCTGTACGTACCAGAATAAAATGAGCCGATTTAGTCAGTCTGTCAACTATTGCCCAGATGGCATTTTTCTTCCCTGGAGTTAACGGCAACCCTGATATAAAATCCATAGTAATCCGATCCCATTTCCATTCAGGAACCATAATAGGCTGGAGTAATCCTGAAGGTACTTGGTGTTCAGCTTTCACTTGTTGGCAAACTAAGCACTTTGATACAAACTCGAAAATATCTCTTTTCATTCCACTCCACCAGTACATTTTCTTCAAGTCATTATACATCTTCGTACTGTCCGGATGAACCGCTAAACAACCATTATGTGCTTCATGCAAAATCTTTTGAATCAACTCATCATTTTTCGGTACACAAATTCTATTTTTAAACATCAAACAACCATCAGAACCGATTCTGAAATCTGATCCCGTATCAGCTTCAAACTGTTTTCTTTTGGCTAGCAAATCTTGATCATTTTTTTGAGCTTCAGAAATCTCTTGTAAAAACATCGGTCTTGCTCTTAACTCTGCTAGAATCGAACCGTCATCTGAAATTTTCAACTAAGTGTTCATAACTCTCAAAGCAAACAACAACTTTCTGCTTAAAGCATCGGCAACCGCATTCACTTTTCCTAGATGATAATCGATAACAAGCTCATAATCTTTCAATAACTCCAACCATCTTCACTGTCTCAAATTCAAGTCTTTTTGTGACATCAAGTATTTAAGACTTTTGTGATCGGTATATACTCAGCACTTTTCACCATACAAATAATGTCGCCAAATCTTCAAAGTAAATACCACCACAGCCAATTCCAAATCGTGAGTAGGATAATTCCTCTCATGAGGTTTTAACTGTCTCGAAGCATAAGCCGCCACTTTTCCTTCTTGCATGAGGATACACCCCAAACCATTTAGAGAAGCATCACTATACACCACAAATTCTTTACTTGATTCGGGTTGTATCAACACTGGTGCTTCAGTTAATAACTTTTTCAATTCTTCGAAACTCTGTTGACAATCTTCCGTCCATTCAAATTTAACATCCTTTCGGAGTAGTCTAGTCATAGGAGCAGCAATTATAGAAAATCCATTTACGAACCGCCGATAATACCCAGCTAGCCCCAAGAAACTTCTAACTTCAGTTACGTTTTTCGGTGGTTTCCAATTAACAATGGCTGAAATTTTACTAGGATCAACCCGTATACCATCACCTGAAACAATATGACCCAAAAATCCAACTTCCCGGAGCCAAAATTCACTTTTACTAAACTTAGCATACAACTGCTTATCTCTCAAAGTTTGCAAAACTATCCTCAAATGCTCAGCATGCTCTGTCTCATCTTTTGAATAAATTAAAATATCATCTATAAACACCACAACAAATCTGTCCAAGTATGGCCGAAATATGCGATTCATTAAATCCATAAACACAGCAGGAGCATTTGTCAACCCGAATGGCATAACTAAAAATTCATAATGATCGTACCTTGTTCTAAAAGCAGTTTTAGGCACATCTGACTCTTTTACTCGCAGCTGATATTACCCAGATCTCAAGTCAATCTTTGAAAACCATGTCGCTCCTTTTAGCTGATCAAACAAATCATCAATTCTCATCAACGAATACTTGTTTTTTATTGTCACCTTGTTTAACTGCCGATAATCAACACATAATCTCATAGAACCATCCTTCTTTTTCACAAATAACACGGGAGCACCCCAAGGTGAAAAACTCAGTCTCACAAAGCCTTTATCAGTCAACTCTTGCAACTGCGACTTTAATTCTTTCAACTCTGTTGGTGCCATTCTATATGGAGCAATCGAGATCGGAGCTGTTCCTGGTATTAAATCAATACCAAATTCTACTTCCCTGACTGGAGGCAAACCCGGCAATTCTTCTGGAAATACGTCCGCAAATTCACACACAACCGGCACTGATTCAACTTTCTTTTTAACTTCTTTTGTATTAATTACATACGCCAAATAAGCTTCATAACCCTTTCTCAAATATCTCTGAGCCGACATCGAAGAAATCATACTAGATAATGCCTCTGATTTTTCTAGCTCAACCCGCAGAATTTCACCACTTTCACACTTTAATTCTATAACCTTTTCTTTGCAATTTATTATAGTATCATGCAATGTCAACCAATCCATACCCAAAATAACATCAAATTCATCAAACGGCAACAACATCAAGTCGGCCGGAAAGTAATGACCCCGAATCATTAAAGGGCATTTCTTGCTGACTTTATCAACTATCACGCATTTGCCTAACGGGTTCGACACTCTAATATAAATTAAATTCTGTGTTCTCAATAGGTATATTCATACTAGACACCAGTTTAATGCATACGTATGAATGAGTAGAACTAGGATCAATCAAAGCAATAACATTAATATCATAAAGAGAAAATGTACCAATAATCACATCGGGTGAGGAAGCATCTTCACGCGCTTTAATAGCATAAGTTCTAGCCGGAGCTCTTCCCTCAGATCTAACTACTGCATCTCTGGCTACATTCTTACTGCTTGTTTCACTTCCAGCTTTTCTCGGATACCTTCCCCTCGAGTTTGCACCACTAGCTTTTACACTCTGAATTTTTCTTTCTCAGCTCTCTCTGGGCAGTCTCTAATAAAATGATCCGAAGAACCACATCGAAAACATTCATTTGCTCTGCACGGACCAAAATGATTTCTACCACACCGCTGGCACTCGGGTTTAACAAATCTCGAGTTCCCTACACTGGCTGCAGAAGTATTCTGAGATTTAGGACCCACATTCTGCTTCTTAAAATTTCCATATGATTGCCCAGCTGAAACTTGGGAACGAGGATTCATATTTCTTGACTTTTCGGGTTGCTGTGAAGGTGCCTTACTCATTGGCCTTTTCTTCCAATTTCGTGTCTCAGCCTCTACCTTCCTCTTCTCTTTAAGTAGTTCTTCAACCTTACAAGCTCGATCAACTAGGACTACCATTTCTTTCAGTTCAAGGATCCTGACAAATACTTTAATGTCTTCGTTGAGCCCGTCTTCAAATCGTCGGCACATCTTGGCTTCTGTAGGAACATATTCCCTGGCATACTTACTCAATCGAACAAAACTCTCTTTCATATTCTAAGACTGTCATATTACCTTGCTTCAGCTCAAGAAACTCTTTACGTTTCTGATCAATAAATCTTTCACTAATATATTTCTTCCGAAACTCTTCTTGAAAGAATTCCCAGGTTACTCTCTCTTTCGGTACCACCGAAATCAAAGTCTTCCACCAATTATAGGCTGAATCTCTCAACAAAGATGTAGCACATTTCAAACATTCTTCAGGTGTACAAGATAATTCATCAAATACCCGGATAGAATTTTCAAGCCAGAACTCTGCTTTCTCTGCATCATCATCAATATTTGCTCTAAATTCTTCAGCCCCTTGTTTACGAATTCTATCAACGGGGGTTCTGTGAAATTTTATCATATCCACTCCTTGAGGCATTGGAGGCATAGGTTGAGGAATTGGGGGAGGTGGGGGAGGTCGTACATTTAGGTTCGTACGAACGAACTCAGTGTACCATGCACTCATCATTTAGAGAAAGGTTTCCCGATCCCTTTCTCCTCCTCTCTGACCAACAATAGGAGGTGGGTTTTCAGTCGGCACTGCCCCTTCAGCTGGAGCTGGCACATTACTCTCTACTTCATCTGCCACAGCTGGATCGGGATCCATTTACTATATAAAAATCATTTAAAAAGGTCAGAAGTCGTCACACTATCACAATTCATACATATGGCATGTATAGCAAAATCCGTACATACAACACGTAGTCCGAAAACCAACTAAACCTGCTCTGATACCACTAAATGTAACGCCCCCACGCCCGAGACCATCACCGGAGTCGAGCTTGAGGGGTTACCGAACATAATTTATCAATTTAAGAACTTCAAATCATTTGTTTCTACATTCACAGCTTTCTAGCTACTCGCGTCACAGTTACAAGAAAAATCATATCTCGAGTTACGAAACTCGAAATCAAGATCTATAAATTTTCCCTGAATATAGACTCATATGTCTATTTACTAATTATTTTCTAGAATTTTTTATTGGGCCAATTAGTACAGTTTATTAATTAAAGTATCCCCTGTTTCAGGGTTCGACTGCTCTGACCTCTGTGTATTACGAATCAGATATATCTCTATACAAAATTGCAATGACTATGAGGTTTGTTTATATTAAAAGTAGACTCAATAAGAAATTTGTACATATAAATAACAACTTCTAATTATTTTATTAAATTTTATTATGAATTTTTAAAGTCAGAACAGGGGATCCAGAAATCACTCTGGCCCTGTTTCACAAAAGTTTAAATATCTCATAAAATATAATTTATATTCCTGTTTTGTTCAATTCATATGAAAATAGACTCATTAAGATTCAATTTCATAACTTACTCATCATTTATTTCTATTTATAATATTTTTAGTGATTTTTCAAATTCATGTCATTGTTGCAGCAATATTCTGTTTTAAGGCAAGTTTCATCTTTCCATGAATTTTTATGAACTAGATAACCTGTTAAACTTCCATGATATCAAACATGATCTAAATTAACCATCACCATGACTTATCAATATCAAACATTTTCTCAACCAAACATGGCCATATTATAAAATTATTTACACAAAATAGGTATATTGTTATACATGCCATACTTAAGTAGTTCTACAAGCCATTTACCAAGATAAAAGTCCTTTGGATAGTGTGATCGAACTTTCGACCTGTCCCGATTCCTGAGCCGGCTTGTTCAAAACTACAATGAATGAAAAGGAAGGAGTAAGCATAAATGCTTAATAAGTTCATATGTAAATAACAAGTAACATAACAATACAAATATACCAAACAACTTTAGCATGGTACCACCAAAACATATATCACATCTGTAAACATCATTCATCATCTTACCACATTATCGTTGTTGTATCAATTTTCAACCCGAGGGTTATGAACATACCTGTCCAAAGTGTCCATTTCACAACACTTACCCAAAACGTCACTTATATCTTAAGTGCTCTTCCATTAAACTAGAAATTTCACCCGTTGAACACATCAAAATATAATTCGGATACATGGATAATTTGCACATAAGTGCCACATATGTAATCAAGAAATCATGTAACCCGCCCCTAAGTGAACTCGAACTCAACTCAACGAGCTCGGGCATTTGCATCCATAAATGAACTCGGACTCAACTCAACGAGTTCGGATGCTCAACCATCCTAGTGACATGTCACTTGTATCCTAATCTATTCCTAAGGTTCAAACGGGCTTTTTCCCTCGATCTCACATTTGCCGTCTTCCATGGAATATCGGAACCGATACTCAGTAGCAATTCATATTTATCAAGTAGTAAACATAATTTACATATTACTCAACATTAACCACAAAGCATAATATTTCACGATTAAAAATCAGCATATCATATAATTAACATTAATAACTTAAAAATAACATTTATGCTACATTATTTACACATGAACTTACCATGGTACCAAAATATAAAGATTTTGCAATTTAGTCCACAATCTTTTCTTTTCCTCGATCACGACTTGAATCTTGTTTTTCTTGATCTATAATACCAAATTAATCTTATTTAATACATACATTTATCAAAACAGCATTTAATACGAAATTTAAAAAAATTACACTTTTGCCCCTAAATATTTGCATAATTACACTTTTGCCCCTAGGCTCGGGAGTTAAACTTTATTCCTTATTCTTATGTTTTATAACATGCTGATCACTTTTCCCTTCTATGGCAACATCAAATTCTCTCTCTAACATATACTTGTGACTATTAGGTATTTTTGCCGATTAAGCCCTTTTACTCGTTTTCACTAAAAACCGAGTAGCACAAGTTGTCTAACATAATTTAAAACCCCATATTCTATCATAAAACATCAAAATACACAAATTTCACCTATGGGTATTTTTCCAAATATAAACCCTAGGTTGAATTATTGCTAGCATAAGCTTAATCGAGCTTCCGGGATTCCAAAAACGTAAAGAACATTAAAAACGGGGCTTGGAATC
Source organism: Gossypium hirsutum (assembly GCF_007990345.1). NCBI lineage: Eukaryota > Viridiplantae > Streptophyta > Magnoliopsida > Malvales > Malvaceae > Gossypium > Gossypium hirsutum. The sequence continues at coordinate 101,854,419 of NC_053425.1, read as the reverse complement.
GCTTATTATGGAGCTTGGAAGCTTGAAACAAACCCTAGCTATGGAGAACCCTTGAAATTTTGGCCTAATGAAGAAGATGGACAAAAATTGGCTTTTAATTTTGTTTTTAATTCATTTTAATAACTAAATGACCAAAATACCTTTACTACTAAACTTTCCAAAAGTTCCTTCCATGTCCTAATTTTGTCCATGAACGTAAGATTGGTCAAATTGCTATTTAAGACCTCCTCATTAATATTCCAAAACAATTTGATACTAAAAACTTCTAGAATGCAAGTTTTGCAACTTATTCGATTTAGTCCCTACTTTCAATTTAAGCACTTTAGGCATAGAATTTCATCACGAAATTTTCACACAATCATGCAATCATATAATAAACATCAAAATCATTGTAAAATAATTATTTCTATCTCGGATTTGTGGTCACGAAACCACTATTCCGATTAAGCCCTAATTCAAGATATTACAGAATGGAAAAATACTGAGTACCGTAAGAGGGATTTCCTCATTCGGTGTGGTAGTGACAATGTGGGGATCTGTGGCATCTAGTAAGACTTTGTCACCAACCTTAAGTTGATTTGGAGAGGCATCGGGCTCGTTTTGGTGTAGTTTCAATTTATCGTGTGTTGTCAGTTTATGTGCTCGCCATTCATCTAGCTCCTCTATCCATAGCCTTCGTTCTTCATGAGTGTGTCCTCTATCATTGCTAGAACATGGCTCATGTATTTCCTTCAGACTTATTTCCTGCAAAGTGGGTTATATCATGTGATCAGTTTTAATAGAATGGTTTAGACGATCACCTTCAATTTCTGATGTGTTGTCAGAATTGCGAGCTTGAAGGGTGAGTGTTTCATCTCCTATTCAAAGCGTGAGCTCACCTGTGCCAACAATAATAATTGTTTTAGCAGTTGCTAAAAAGGGCCTCCCTAAAATCAAAGGGGTGTTATTATCCTCCTTTATGTCTAGAACAATGAAATCAACAGGAAATATGAACTTATCTACTTTCACTAGTACATCTTCAATAATACCCATAGGAAATCTTATAGTTTTATCTACCAATTGAATGCTCATCCTAGTTTGTTTAGGTTTCCCAAGACCTAGTTGCTTAAACATTTTGTAAGGCATGACGTTAATACTAGCCCCTAAATCAGCTAATGCATGACTTATATCTAAACTACCGATTAAGCAAGGGATTGTAAAACTCCCTAGATCTTTCAATTTGTGGGGTAGCTTATTCTGTAGAATAGCTGAGCAGACTACATTTAGCTCCACATGCGACGCTTCGTCCAACTTCTGCTTATTTACTAAAAGCTCTTTTAAAAATTTCATTGCATTTGGCATCTGCGACAAAGCTTCAATAAACGATAAGTTAATATGTAATTTTTTCAAAAGCTTAAGGAATTTACCTAATTTTTCATCTGAGCAGTCTTTCCTTGTTGCGTTAGGATATGGGACACGAGGTTTATATTATTCATTCACCATTTTGTTTTGACTTACCTCACTTTTACCTTTTCTCACCACAGTTTCTTGCATCAATTCTGGCTCAGGCATAATGAATCCTTCCTTATCTTAAGTACTAATTGCGTTGAGGTGTTCCCTTAGGTTAGGTTCAGTATTACTTGGTAAGCTACCTTGTGGTCATTCGAAGATTAGTTTGGATAGCTGGCCTATCTTAGTTTTGAGTCCTTGGATCGATGCTTGTTGATTTTTAAGTGTTGTCTCGGTATTTTGGAAATGGGTTTCTGACATTGATATGAATTTTGAGAGCATCTCCTCAAGGTTCAATTTCTTCTCTTATTGATAAGGTGGCTGTTGAAAACCCTGAGGATTTTCTGGCTTTTGATTCCCTTAAACACCCTAGGAGAAATTTGGGTGGTTCCTCCAACCTGTATTATAAGTATTACTATATGGATTATTTTGAGATCGAAAGTTGTTGTTACCCATATAGTTGACTTGTTCGTCTTCGGTTGTAGGATCGAAGGATTGATATTCTGTATGCACACCTCCTCCACTTGAGTCACACCTTATTACTAGATGTACCTGCGTAGAACCAAGTAAACCATCAATCTTTTTATTGAGAAGTTCTACCTGATTTGACAGCATAGTAACTGAGTCGACGTTATAAACGCCGGCTGTTTTTGTTGGCTTAGTCCTCATGACTTGCCACTAATAGTTGTTCAGTGACATTTCTTCAATGAATTCATAAGCCTCTTCAGGTGTTTTGTTGTTGATGGTTCCGTCAGCAGCTACGTCAACCATTTTTCGAGTTGAGGGATTCAAACCATTGTGGAATGTTTGTACTTGAAGCCAAAGTGGTAAACCATGGTGAGGGCACCTTCTCAGTAAGTCCTTGTAACTCTCCCATGCATCGTAAAGTGTTTCTAAATCCATCTGCACAAAAGAAGAGATATCATTACGTAATTTAGCCGTTTTAGCCAGTAGAAAGTATTTTGGTAAAAAATTTTTGGTCATTTGTTCCCAAGTAGTGATAAACCTCATGGTAACGAGTTCAACCACTGTTTAGCTTGTGAAAAAGGGAACAACCGAAGGCGAATGCATCATCAGAAATGCCATTAATTTTGAAAGTGTCGTAAAACTCCAAAAAATTCGCCAAGTGAGTGTTGGGATCCTCATCCTACAAACCATCAAACTGAACAAGCTGCTGTATCATCTGAATTGTGTTAGGTTTTAGTTCAAAATTATTCGCAGCAATAGCAGGTATAACTATGCTAGATTCAGTTCCTGTTAGAGAAGGTTTAGCATAATCATACACAGTATGTGGAGTAGGATTTTGATTAGCCGCAATTGTAGGAGGTAGCTGATTGCCTTGGTTTTCAGCCATCTCTTCAGTTAGGGGTTGAATGTCGTCTTCTTTCTCGTTTTCTATGTATCTTAAGCTACACCTTATTTCTCTTTAGTTTCTACGAATTGTGCGATCGATTTCTTCGTCAAAAAGTAATGGTCCTGACGGGTTTCTTCTAGTCATAAACTAGGAAAACCTGCCAAGAGAAAGAAAAAGTAAATTAATTAGTAATAATCAAATTGCAAGAAAAAAATAAATGGCTAAAGTAATAAAAATTGAGTGTTCTTAATATTTTAGTTTCCCAGCAACGGTGCCAAAAACTTGATCGTGAGGTTTCGTAATAGGTTTCAAATATTTATAATTACTCGTTCTTGAACTAACTATTTTCGCAGTGTAGGCAAGTGTACCTATCGAACAGTAGTATAGTTTTAGCAAGACCGGATTGTCGAACCCAAAGGAACTAAAAGTACTTGACTGTCTTTTTATTATCTAGCCTAAGAATAAAAAGGGTTTTATTTGTTTTAATTAACTAATTATCTAAACTAAGAACACACAGAGAAAAGAATTGGGGAATTGCTTTTGGAAAAATCGATTGACTTGAGACAATATCTAAGGAAAAATCCACCTAGTCTTTACTTGTTATTCTAGCTCTGAATCGGATGATTTATTCATTCAAATCGTTCCGTAGAGATCCCTAAGTTATGTTATTATCCCTATTCAAGACTAATAACGTCTAATCCCTAGATTAAATAACCGAGACTTTTCTCTAATTACCACTCTAGGGTTGCATTAACTCGATCTATGGATCCCCTTATTAGGTTTCACCCTAATCCTGCAAAATCTTGTCACCCTATTTCTAGGCGCGCAATCAACTCCGCTTAATTATGACAAAAGTACTTCTTAGACAGGGTCTATTCCTCCTCTGAATAAGAGCATGTCTTGAATCAGTATCCTGTGATAACAAAACAAGAATTAAGAACACATAATTAAGAACAAGTCAAATATTTATCATACGATTCAGAAAATAATAATAAGATTCATCTTAGGTTTCATTCCCCTTAGGTATTTAGGGGATTTAGTTCATAACTAAATAAGAAAACATCTCCGAAGAATAATGAATACAAAACATAAAGAAAACCCAAAACTCCTGAAGGGAAATTGAGGAGAGATCTTCAGTCTTAATGATGAATCTGGCTTCTGAGATGAATCAATCGACTTTCTTGGGGTAATTCTTTACCCCCCTTCTCTGTCTCCCTTTTCTTCCTCTTCTAGGGTGTATTTATAGGCTTTAGAATGCCTAGAAGCCCTCAAAATTAGCCTTTTCTTAATTGGACTCAACTTGGGCTCGGTAGGGACAGACCCGTGGCACACGCCCATGTTTGATTACTTCAGGTCGTGCTCGAGCCTGTGAAATTGACACGACCGTGTAGCCTGCCCGTGTGAGGAGGTCTAGGCTGTGTTGATTTTGTACTTTGACCCATTTTCTCTATTTTTGGCCCGTTTCTCGTTCCTTTCACTCTCTTATGCTCTCCTAAGTATAAAACATGAAATTAAAGCATTAGGAGCATCGAATTCACCAATTCTAATGAGAAATCATCCATAAAATGCATTAAACATCGGGTAAAAATATTATAATCTACGGTTTATCAACGCCATCAAGGCTAGTGCTAGAAAAGAACTAGGGCTTGTTTGAGGTGCGGTTCATTAGAGCATCGTATTAGAGAGTGTCCGCAGAGGTTCAATCAAATGCAAGATTCTGGCATAGGTACTACACCACCACCGAGGGTAGTTCAGCAGCCACCGAGAGGTAGTGGTCAGACCAGAGGTGGGAATGGTTTAGGCAGTGGTCAAAAAGCACTAGGCAGGGTTGTTGGACATACTGAGGCAAGGAAACTAACTCTAGTTTATGTTGCACGATGCTGAGAGGATGGAAATGCTCTGGACGTCATTACATGTACGTTCTTTATTTATAATGTACCATATACTGCACTGATAGATATAGGATCCACTCACTCCTATATAGCTTGTACCGTATCTGAAAACTTGGGTATACTGGGTGAGATCACTATGAGTGAGGTCACTTTACTGAACCCGTTAGGGCAGTCAATAAGGGTTAACAAATTGTTTAGATATGTTCCTTTAGAGGTTCAAGGGGCTATCTTTCTGGCTGATTTGTTGAAACTGCCTTTTGGAGAGTTTGATCTAATATTGGGAATAGACTTGTTGGTCAAACACTAAGTGAGCTTAGATTGTGCCACAAAAAGGGTTGTACTGAGAATAGAGGTGGACAACGAGGTAGTTGTAATTGGGAAACGTCGAAATTACTTATTGAATGTAATATCTGCACTGAGGGCGAAAAAGTTAGTTTGTAAGGGATGTGACGCGTATTTCAGATTATGAGGATTCTTCGATTAAGTATATCAAGACGGTTAAGGAGTTTCCGAACGTTTTTCCTAAAGAGCTACATGGGTTTCCTCCAAATCATGAAGTAGTGTTTGGGATTGAGCTTCTTCCTGGTACAACTATAGTGTCCATCACCCCGTATAGAATGGCACCGAAGGAGCTCGTGGAGCTTAAAGCTCAGATTCAGAGTTACTAGATCGTGGGTTCATCCGCCCTAGTGTGTCTCCGTGGGGAGCACTAGTTCTATTTGTGAAAAAGAAGGATAGATCCATGCGTATGTGCATTGACTACCGACAAATGAACAAGTTGACCATAAAGAATAAGTACCCCCTACCGAGGATAGATGATCTGTTCGACTAGTTCTGAGGTGCTTCAGTTTTCTCTAAGATTGATTTCCAATAGGGTATCACCAGTTGAGGGTTAAGGAGACTGATGTACACAAGATAACATGTAGGACTCGATACAGTCATTACGAGTTCCTAGTGATGCCATTTGGACTGACGAATGCATCACCAGCTTTCATGGATCTGATGAACCAAGTGTTCTAGCCCTATCTGGATCGGTTCGTAGTGGTATTTATTGACGACATAATGGTGTACTCGAGGACTGAGGATGAGCACGATGAACACCTCAGAGTGGTTCTATAGGTTCTGCAAGAGAAACAACTGTATGCCAAGTTGAGTAAGTGTGAGTTCTGGTTACGTGAAGTAGCGCTTCTGGGACATGTGGTTTCTACTGAGGAGAATAGAGTCGATCTTCGAAAGATTGAAGCTATCTTGAATTGGAAGCAGCCTAAGACTGTATCTGAGATCCGCAGTTTTCTAAGACTAGTAGGGTACTATCGACGTTTTGTAAAAGGGTTTTCACTGATTGCAGCACCTTTGACTAAGCTGCTATGCAAGGGTGTGGCATTTAATTGGACTGATGCGCAACAAGAGAGCTTTGAGAAGAGTCTGAAAAAGAGTTTACTATCTACAATGATGCATCACATATCGGCTTAGGATGTGTATTAATGCAAAAGGGTAAGGTGGTAGTGTATGCGTCTCGTCAGCTTAAGACTCATGAGGCTAATTATCCAATGCACGACCTAGAGTTGGCCGCAGTGGTGTTCACATTGAAAATTTGGAGGCATTACTTATATGGTGAAAAGTATATCATCTACCCGGATCACAAGAGCCTCAAGTATTTCCTCACTCAGAAGGAGCTAAATCTTAGGTAGTGTAGGTGGATTGAGCTGCTTAAAGACCATAATTGTACGATTGAATACCACTCTAGTAAGGCCAATATGTGGCTGACGCACTAAGCCGTAAGGTTGTGACTGATTAAAGGGTAATGTTTGCTCGCTTACGTTTATTTGATGACTGAAGTATGCTCGTTGAGCTTTAGGTTAAGCCTACGTGGATTGAGCAGATTAAGGGTAAGTAGTTGGAAGATGAATCGTTGGGTCTTCGTTTTCGACAGGTTGAGAGTGGGCTTACTGAGGACTTTAGACTGAATAGTGAAGGGGTACTCTATTTTCGTGGGAGAATCTGTGTATCGAAAGAAACTAAATTGAGGTAGTTGATACTGAGAGAGGCGCATAGTAGCCCCTATGCAATGCAACCTGGCAGAAATAAAATGTATCGAGACCTGCATGTGTAACATCCCGATTTTGGGCTTAGTCATAAAAGTGGTTTTAGGACCACAAATCCAATGAGGAAATTTTCATTTTTATTATATTTTTATGGTCTACGATTTCATGAAATTTTCGTTTGAAAATTTCGACGTTTGGGCACTCAATTTAGTAAAAAGGACTAAATTGTAAAAAGTGCAAAAATTGAGTTTTACATGTTAGAGGTGTCTAATTGTCATGAAATTTTAAATGGGAGGTCCTTAAATGATAATTAAACCATTGTATAGCTTTTTGGACAAAAATGGCCTTGGTTGGGTAAAATTTGAAAGAATAGTAAAAAGGGCATTTTGGTCATTTAAGGGTAAAATGAATTAAAAGATAAATTTTAAACCCCAAATGTGTCCCTTTCTTCTTGCTACAGCAGAATGTACCAAGAGTAGCCATGGTTAGGGTTTGGCCAAGCTTCCAAGCTTAATAGTAAGTGATTCAGAGCTCCATTTTTAATGTTCTATGTATTTTTGAAATCCCGGTAACATGATCTACTCATTTCTACCATCATTTTGAGCTAGGATTTATGTTTAAAAATTTACCCATGAATGATATGCATGTATTTTGATGTTTAATTATAGAACATGAAGCTTGAAATTGTGTTAAACAACTTTTGCTAAGCGATTTTACGTGAAAACGAGTAGAACGACATACTCGGTAAAAATACCTAATGTTCATAAGTACATGTTAGAGTGAAAATTTGTTGTTGCTATAGAAGGGAAAAATGATCAGCATGTCATAAAACATAAGAAAATAGGAAGAAGTTTAATTTCCAAACCTTGGGGCAAAAGTGCAAATATGCAAAATTTAGGGGTCAAAATGAAAATTTGTAAAAATATGATTTTTAGACCCATATGAATAGTGTGACTAATTAGTAGGCTAAATGTGATATTATAGATCAAGGAAATCGAGATTTAGGCTTAAATCGGGAAAATACAAGGTTATGGACTAGAATGGTAAATTGTCTTTTCTGGATCCAAGGTAAGTTCATGTGATGTAATAAGTCTATTACTCATTTTATTATTGATATACATGAAATATAATTTGTTATAATTGTATTGAATTTGATGTTAATAGAAATTTGATGAAATATGATATTTAAAAGAAATGGGTGATTACCGAGAATATGAGATCTTGCATATGATTGTCCTGTTTGCATGAGTGGTTGTGCTAAGAGATAGCACAGGTACGTACTCGACACTCATGAGTGCATGTTTGACATGTGAAATGAAATGGACATGTGAAGAGAGTGCAAATGAAATAAGTTTTAGTATTGTTCAATTAATGGACACAAATGGTGATTTGTGGTTGATGAATTGAGATTAAATGAGGAAATCTCGGTTGAACCTTCGAAATGAAAAAAAATGTGGTGCTAAGTGGATATACCATGATTATACATGTAACGTGGTGCTAAGTGGATATACCACGGTTAAACATGTAACGTGGTGCTAAGTGGATATGTCACGGTTACATATATTAATTCATTAACATGGTGCTAAGTGGATATACCACGGTTAAACATGTAACGTGGTGCTAAGTGGATATGTCACGGTTACATATATTGATTCATTAACATGGTGCTAAGTGGATATACCACGGTTAAACATGTAACGTGGTGCTAAATGGATATGCCACGGTTACATATATTGATTCATTAACATGGTGCTAAGTGGATATACCACGGTTAAACATTTAACGTGGTGCTAAGTGGATATGCCACGGTTATATATGTTAATTTGAAAAGTGGTGCTAAGTGTGTATGCCACAATTACATGTTAGCCCAATAGTCTGGAGCTATGTGCTAAAACCACCGGATATTGTTACTTTTTGAAGTGTTCACCAGGAGAAATAAGTTTGCTAAATGAAATTTAATGTGAAAAAAAAATGTGAGATAACACCGGAATATGAATATATGAGTTTTGAATTATGAATTAGATTTGTGATTGAATTTTTGATAAGATGAATATGGATAAATATTATCTTGAAAGTTGATAATAAGAAATTTTAGTGAAGGAATGAAATTTGGGATAAACGGTCTAAAACAGCAGCAAGGGAGTGAATTTGAAAAATCACCAAAAATAGTAGAAGCTGAACTAGAAGTGGAATGGGATATGGAATTAAAGCGTATTAAATCTATTTTCATATAAAAGAAATAGAGCAAACAAAGAAATTCTGTATTTTGAGATATTTATATTTTTGTAAGGCTGGTTCAGACTGATTTCGTGATCCCCTATTCTGAATTGTAAAAATCATTAAAAATTGTAAAAAAATAGTTAAGGAACATAATTTATATGGTTGAATTCCTTATTTAATTTATTTTATAAAAAAGAAACGAGAATCTCATTTGAATTTGGTATAAAAATATAATTAAATTTTAGTGAAGAGTGCTCGAAGCTGTCAAACAGCAAAACATGGGAGACTTTAAATAATAAACTGTACTTATTTGCTGGATCAAAAATTCTAAAAATTTTATGGTGGAAAGATATATGAGTCTAGTTTCTAGGAAAATTTATGGATCTTAATTTGGAGTTCCGTATCTCCATATAGAAATGATTTAGTTACTATGACTTAAGAAAACAGCTTAACTAGAACATGTGTAAATGTACAATTGGGATAATTTTACTATGGAAAGCATGTTAGTAAATTGCTTATTAGTTTCATGCGAGCTTACTAAGCATAAAGTTTACCCCCTCCTTTCTATTTCTTTTAGTGTTGTTAGGTTAACTCGGGGTTAGAGATCATCGGAGGCAGCATCACACTATCAAACCAACACCTTGACAATATAAACACATATGCTAGAATTATCAAGTGAGTGGCATGTATAGGTGATAAACCGTAAATTATACATATTTTTACCCCATGCTTAATGCATTTTATGGATGATTTCTCATTAGAATTGTGAATTCGATGCTCTTAATGCTTTAATTTCATGTTTTATCCTTAGGAGAGCATAGGAGAGCGAAAGGAACAAGAAACGGGCCAAAAATGGAGAAAATAGGCCAAAGTATGAAATCAACATGGCCTGGGCCTCCTCATACGGGTAGACCACACGGCCGTGTCAATTTGGAAGGCTCGAACACAACCTGAAGTAATCAAACACGGGCGTGTGCCACGGGCGTGCCCTGTCGAGCCCAAGTTGAGTCCAATTCGGAAAAGGCCAATTTTGAGGGCTTTTAGGCATTCCAAAGCCTATAAATACACCCTAGAGGAGGAAGAAAAGGAGATGGAGAATAGGGGGTAAGGAATTACTCCAAGGAAGTCGATTGATCCATCTCAGAAGCTGGATTCATCATTAAGACTGAAGATCTCTCTTCAATTTCCCATCAAGAGTTTTGGGTTTCTTTATGTTTTGTATTCTTTATTCTTCTGAGATGTTTTCTTATTTAGTTATGAACTAAAACCCGTAAATAGCTAAGGGGAATGAAACCTAAGATGAATCTTGTTATTATTTCCTGAATCATATGATAAATATTTAACTTGTTTTTAATTATGTGTTCTTAATTCTTGCTTTGATATCCCAGGATACTGATTCAAGACGAGCTCTTATTTAGAGGAAGAATAGACCCTATCTAAGAGTGCATTTGTCATAATTAAGCAGAGTTGATTGCGCGCCTAGACATAGGGTGACAAGATTTTGCCAGATTAGGGTGAAACCTAATAAGGGGATCCATAGTTCGAGTGTAATATCCTGAATTAGGGCTTAATCGAAATAGTGGTTTCGTGACCACAAATTCGAGATAGAAATAATTATTTTATAATTATTTTGATGATTATGATATGATTGCATGATTGTGTGAAAATTTCGTGATGAAATTCTATGCCTAAAGTGCTTAAATTGAAAGTAGGGACTAAATCGAATAAGTTGCAAAATTTGCATTCTAGAAGTTTTAGTATGAAATTGCATTGAAATATTAATTAGGAGGTCTTAAATAGAAATTTGACCAATTTTAAGTTCATGGACAAAATTAGGACATGGAAGGAATTTTGAAAGTTTAGTAAGGAGGGGCATTTTGGTCATTTGGATATTAAATGAAATAAAATGGGAAAAATAACACAAAATTGGTCATCATCCTCCTTAGTTGCTGCCTAATTCTCCCTCTCTCCATAGCTAGGGTTTCTTCAACTTTCATGCTCCATAGTAAGTGATTCCAAGCCCCGTTTTTAATGTTTTTTACGTTTTTGGAATCCCGGAAGCTCGACTAAGCTTATGCTAGCAATAATTCAACCTAGGGTTTATATTTGGAAAAATACCCATAGGTGAAATTTGTGTATTTTGATGTTTTATGATAAAATATGAGGTTTTAAATTATGTTAGACAACTTGTGCTACTCGGTTTTGAGTGAAAACGAGTAAAAGGGCTTAATCGGCAAAAATACCTACTAGTCACAAGTATATGTTAGAGTGAGAATTTGATGTTTCCATAGAAGGGAAAAGTGATCAGCATGTTATAAAACATAAGAATAAGGAATAAAGTTTAATTCCTGAGCCTAGGGGCAAAAGTGTAATTTTTTTTTGAAACAAAGCAAAAGTGTAATTATGCAAAAGTTTAGAGGCAAAAGTGGAATTTTTCAAAGTTCATATTAAATGCTGTTTTGATGAATGTATGTATTAAATAAGATTAATTTGGTATTATAGATCAAGAGAAACGAGATTCAAGTCGCGATCGAGGAAAAGAAAAGATTGTGGACTAAATTGCAAAATTTTTATATTTTGGTACCAAGGTAAATTCATGTGTAAATAATGTAGCATAATTGTTATTTTTAAGTTATTGATGTTAATTATATGATATGCTGATTTTTAATCGTGAAATATTATGCTTTCTGGTTAATGTTGAGTAATATGCAAATTATGTTTACTACTTGATAAATATGAATTGCTACCGAGTATCGGTTCTGATATTCCATGGAAGACGGCAAATGTGAGATCGAGGGAAAAAGCCCGTTTGAACCTTAGGAATAGATTAGGATACAAGTGACATGTCACTAGGATGGTTGAGCATCCGAGCTCGTTGAGTTGAGTCCGAGTTCACTTATGGATGCAAATGTCCGAACTCGTTGAGTTGAGTCCGAGTTCGTGAGATGTAACTAGGCATCCGAACTCGTTGAGTTGAGTCCGAGTTCATTTATGGATGCGAACGCCCGAGCTCGTTGAGTTGAGTCCGAGTTCACTTAGGGGCGGGTTACATGATTTCTTGATTACATATGTGGCACTTATGTGCAAATTATCCATGTATCCGAGTTATATTCCAATGTGTTCAATGGGTGAAATTTCTAGTTTAATGGAAGAGCACTTAAGATATAAGTGACGTTTTGGGTAAGTGTTGTGAAATGGACACTTTGGACAGGTATGTTCTTAACTCTCGGGCTGGAAATAGATACATCAACGATAAGATCGTAAGATGATGAATGATATTTAGAAATATGATAAATGTTTTGGTGATACTAGGTTAAGCTTGTTTGGTATGATTGTATTGTTATGTTACTTCTTATTTGCATATGAACTTACTAAGCATTTATGCTTACTCTTTCCTTTTCATTCACTGTAGTCTTGAACAAGCTGGCTCAGGAATCGGGAAAGGTCGAAAGTTCGATCACACTATCCAAAGGACTTTTATCTTGGTAAATGGCTTGTACAACTACTTAAGTATGACATGTATAGCAATATACCTATTTTGTGTAAATAATTTTATGATATGACCATGTTTGGTTGAGAAAATGTTTCATATTGATAAGTCATGGTGATGGCTAATTTAGATCGTGTTTGATATTATGGACGTTTAATAGGTTATCTAGTTCATAAAAATTCATGGAAAGATGAAACTTGCCTTAAAACAGAATATTGCTGCAGCAATGACATGAATTTGAAAAATCACTAAAAATAGTATAAATGGAACTAAATGATGAGTAAGTTATGAAATTTAAGCTTAATGAGTCTATTTTCATGTGGATTGAACAAAACAGGCATATAAGTTATATTGTATGAGATATTTAAACTTTTGTGAAACAGGGCCAGAGTGATTTCTGGATCCCCTGTTCTGACTTTTAAAATTCATAATAAATTTTACAAAAATAATTAGAAGTTTTTCTTTATATGTAAATATTTCTTATTGAGTATAGTTTTAAGATAAGCAAACCTCATATTATTGAAATTCTGTATAGAGAGATATCTAATTCGTAATACACAGAGGTCAGAGTAGTCGAACCCTGAAATGGGGGAGACTTTAATTAATAAACTGTACTAATTGGCCCAACCAAAAATTCTAGAAAATAGTTTTTAAATAGATATATGAGTCTAGATTCATGGAAAATTTACGGATCTTGATTTTGAGTTTCGTAACTCGAGATATGATTTTTCTTGTAACTATGACGCGGGTAGCTAGAAAGCTGTAAATGTTAATTTGATAAATTATGTTCGATAACCCCTCAAGCTCGACTCCGACGATGGTCTGGGTGTGGGGGCGCTACATTTAGTGGTATCAGAGCAGGTTTAGTCGGTTTTCGGACTACGTGTTGTATGTACAGATTTTTGCTATACATGCCATATGTATGAATTGTGATAGTGTGACGATTTCTAAACTTTTTAAATGATTTTTATATAGTAAATGGATCCCGATCCAGCTGTGGCAGATGAAGTAGAGAGTAATGCGCCAGCTTCGGCTGAAGGAGTAGCGCCGACTGAAAACCCACCTCTTACTGTTGGTCAGGGAGGAGGAGAAAGGGATCGGGAAGCCTTTCTCCAAATGATGAGTGCATGGTACACTAAGTTCGTTCGTACGAACCCAAATGTATAACCTCCCCCACCTCCCCCAATTCCTCAACCTATGCCTCCGATGCCTCAAGGAGTGGATATGATAAAATTTCACAGAACCACCATTGATAGAATTCGTAAACAAGGGGCTGAAGAATTTAGAGCAAATATTGATGCTGATGCAGAGAAAGCAGAGTTCTAGCTTGAAAATTCTATCCGGGTATTTGATGAATTATCTTGGACAACTGAAGAATGTTTGAAATGTGCTACATCTTTGTTAAGAGATTCAGCCTATAATTGGTGGAAGACTTTGATTTCAGTGGTACCGAAAGAGAGGGTAACCTGGGAATTCTTTCAAGAAGAGTTTCGGAAGAAATATATTAGTGAAAGATTTATTGATCAGAAATGTAAAGAGTTTCTTGAGCTGAAGCAAGGTAATATGATAGTCTCAGAATATAAAAGAGAGTTTGTTCGATTGAGTAAGTATGCCAGGGAATATGTTCCTACAGAAGCTAAGATGTGCCGACGATTTGAAGACGGCCTCAACGAAGACATTAAGGTATTTTTCGGGATCCTTGAACTGAAAGAAATGGTAGTACTGGTTGATCGAGCTTGCAAGGCTGAAGAACTACTTAAAGAGAAGAGAAAGGTAGAGGTTGAGACACGAAATTGGAAGAAAAGGCCAATGAGTAAGGCACCTTCACAGCATCCTGGAAAGTCAAGAAATATGAATCCTCGTTCCCAAGTTTCAGCTGGGCAATCAGATAGAAATTTTAAGAAGCAGAATGTGGGTCCTAAATCTTAGAATACTTCTGCAGCCAGTGTAGGGAACTCGAGATTTGTTAAACCTGAGTGCCAGCAGTGTGGTAGAAATCATTTTGGTCCGTGCAAAGCAAATGAATGTTTTCGATGTGGTTTTCCGGATCATTTTATTAGAGACTGCCCAGAGAGAGCTGAGAAAGAAAAATTTCAGAGTGTAAAACTAGTGGTGCAAACTCGAGGGGAAAGTATCTGAGAAAAGCTGGAAGTGAAACAAGCAGTAAGAATGTAGTCAGAGATGCAACAGTTAGATCTGAAGGAAGAGCTCCGGCTAGAACTTATGCTATTAAAGCGCGTGAAGATGTTTCCTCACCCGATGTGATTACCGGTACATTTTCTCTTTATGATATTAATGCTATTGCTTTAATTGATCCTGGTTCTACTCATTCATATGTATGCATGAAACTGGTGTCTAGTATGAATATACCTGTTGAGAACACAGAATTTATGATTAGAGTGTCGAACCCGCTAGGCAAATGTGTGATAGTTGATAAAGTAAGCAAGAAATGCCCTTTAATGATTCGGGGTCATTACTTTCCGACTGACTTGATGTTGTTGCCGTTTGATGAATTTGATGTTATTTTGGGTATGGATTGGTTGACATTGCATGATGCTATAGTAAATTGCAAAGAAAAGGTTATAGAATTAAAGTATGAAAACGGTGAAACTCTGCGGGTTGAATCAGATAAATCAGAGGCATTGTCTAGTGTGATTTCTTCGATGTGGGCTCAGAGATATTTGAGAAAGGGTTATGAAGCTTATTTGATGTATGTAATTAATACAAAAGAAGTTGAAAAGAAAGTTGAATCAGTGTCGGTTGTGTGTGAATTTGCGGATGTATTTCCAAAAGAATTGCCGGGTTTGCCTCTAGCCAGGGAAGTAGAATTTGGTATTGATTTGATACCGGGAACAGCTCCGATCTCGATTACTCCATATAGAATGGCACCAACAGAGTTGAAAAAATTAAAGTTGCAATTGCAATAGTTGACTGATAAAGGCTTTGTGAGACCGAGTTTTTCACCTTGGGTGCTCCCGTGTTATTTGTGAAAAAGTAAGATGGTTCTATGAGATTATGTGTTGATTATCGGCAGTTAAACAAGGTGACAATCAAAAACAAGTATCCATTGCCGAGAATTGATGATTTTTTTGATCAGCTAAAAGGAGCGACATGGTTTTCAAAGATTGACTTGAGATCTGGGTATTATCAGCTGCGAGTAAAAGAGTCAAATGTGCCTAACTCTGCTTTTAGAACAAGGTACGGTCATTATGAATTTTTAGTTATGCCATTCGGGTTGACAAATGCTCCTACTGTGTTTATGGATTTAATGAATCGCATATTTCGGCCATACTTGGACAGATTTGTTGTGGTGTTTATAGATGATATTTTAATTTATTCAAAAGATGAGACAGAGCATGCTGAGCATTTGAGGATAGTTTTACAAACTTTGAGAGATAAGCAGCTATATGCTAAGTTTAGTAAAAGTGAATTTTGGCTCCGGGAAGTTGGATTTTTGGGTCATATTGTTTCAGGTGATGGTATACAGGTTGATCCTAGTAAAATTTCAGCCATTGTTGATTGGAAACCACCGAAAAATGTAACTGAAGTTAGAAGTTTCTTGGGGCTAGCTGGGTATTACCGGCGATTTGTAAATGGATTTTCTATAATTGCTGCTCCTATGACTAGACTACTCCGAAAGGATGTTAAATTTGAATGGACGGAAGAATGTCAACAGAGTTTCGAAGAATTGAAAAAGTTATTAACTGAAGCACCAGTGTTGATACAACCCGAATCAAGTAAAGAATTTGTGGTGTATAGTGATGCTTCTCTAAATGGTTTGGGGTGTATCCTCATGCAAGAAGGAAAAGTGGTGGCTTATGCTTCGAGACAGTTAAAACCTCATGAGAGGAATTATCCTACTCACGATTTGGAATTGGCTGTGGTGGTATTTACTTTGAAGATTTGGCGACATTATTTGTATGGTGAAAAGTGCTGAGTATATACCGATCACAAAAGTCTTAAATACTTGATGTCACAAAAAGACTTGAATTTGAGACAGCGAAGATGGTTGGAGTTATTGAAAGATTATGAGCTTGTTATTGATTACCATCTGGGAAAAGCGAATGTGGTTGCTGACGCTTTAAGCAGAAAGTTGTTGTTTGCTTTGAGAATTATGAACACTCAGTTGAAAATTTCAGATGACAGTTCGATTCTAGTAGAGTTAAGAGCAAGACCAATGTTTTTACAAGAGATTTCTGAAGCTCAAAAAAATGATCAAGATTTGCTAGCCAAAAGAAAACAGTGTGAAGCTGATACAGGATCAGATTTCAGAATCGGTTCTGATGGTTGTTTGATGTTTAAAAATCAGATTTGTGTACCGAAAAATGATGAGTTGATTCAAAAGATTTTGCATGAAGCACATAATGGTTGTTTAGCGGTTCATCCGGGCAGTACGAAGATGTATAATGACTTGAAGAAAATGTACTGGTGGAGTGGAATGAAGAGATATTTCCGAGTTTGTATCAAAGTGCTTAGTTTGTCAACAAGTGAAAGCTGAACACCAAGTACCTTCGGGATTACTCCAGCCTATTATGGTTCCTGAATGGAAATGGGATCGGGTTACTATGGATTTTATATCAGGGTTGCCGTTAACTCCAGGGAAGAAAAATGCCATTTGGGCAATAGTTGACAGATTGACTAAATCGGCACATTTTATTCTGGTACGTACAGATTATTCTCTTAATAAGTTGGCTGAATTGTATATCCGAGAGATTGTTAGACTTCATGGGATACCTTTGTCAATCATTTCGGATAGAGATCCAAGGTTTACCTCACAGTTTTGGCAAAAGTTGCAAGAAGCATTAGGTACAAAGTTAAATTTTAGCACTGCCTTTCATCCACAAACTGATGGACAATCAGAGAGAGTAATTCAGATTTTTGAAGACATGCTCAGATGTTGTGTATTGGAATTTCAAGGTAGTTGGGAAAAGTATTTACCGTTGGTAGAATTTGCTTATAATAATAGTTATCAGACAAGTTTGAAGATGGCACCTTATGAAGCATTATATGGTCGTAAATGTCGGACGCCATTGTATTGGATTGAACTCGAGGAAAATCAAATTTATGGAGTTGATTTAATAAAAGAAACCGAAGAAAAGGTGCAAGTGATTCGAGATTGTTTGAAAGCTGCTTCAGATAGACAGAAATCTTATGCGGATTTGAAACGAAAGGAAATAGAGTTTCAAGTTGGTGATAAGGTATTTTTAAAAGTGTCTCCATGGAAGAAAGTCCTTAGATTTGGACGAAAGGGCAAGTTAAGTCCGCGTTTTATTGGATCGTATGAAATAATTGAAAAAGTTGGACCGGTAGCATATCGGCTAGCGTTACCACCTGAATTAGAGAAGATTCATGATGTGTTTCACGTATCTATGTTACATCGGTATCGTTCGAATCTTTCACATATAATTTCAACGACAGAAATTGAACTACGACCGGATATGACTTATGAAGAAGAACCGATTAAGATTTTAGCTCGAGAAGTCAAACAACTAAGAAATAAAAGTGTTGCACTTGTGAAAGTGTTGTGGCAAAAGCATGGGGTAGAAGAGACTACATGGGAACCTGAAGAAACTATGAGAAACCAATACCCACACCTGTTTACCGGTAAGATTTTCGAGGACGAAAATCCTTAAAAGAGGGGAGAGTTGTAATATCCTAAATTAGGGCTTAATCGGAATAGTGGTTTCGTGACAAAAAATTCGAGATAGAAATAATTATTTTATAATTATTTTGATGATTATGATATGATTGCATGATTTTGTGAAAATTTCGTGATGAAATTCTATGCCTAAAGTGCTTAAATTGAAAGTAGGGACTAAATCGAATAAGTTGCAAAATTTGCATTCTAGAAGTTTTAGTATGAAATTGCATTGAAATATTAATTAGGAGGTCTTAAATAGAAATTTGACCAATTTTAAGTTCATGGACAAAATTAGGACATGGAAGGAGTTTTGAAAGTTTAGTAAGGAGGGGCATTTTGGTCATTTGGATATTAAATGAAATAAAATGGGAAAAATAACACAAAATTGGTCATCATCCTCCTTAGTTGCTGCCTAATTCTCCCTCTCTCCATAGCTAGGGTTTCTTCAGCTTTCAAGCTCCATAGTAAGTGATTCCAAGCCCCGTTTTTAATGTTTTTTACGTTTTTGGAATCCCGGAAGCTCGATTAAGCTTATCTAGCAATAATTCAACCTAGGGTTTATATTTGGAAAAATACCCATAGGTGAAATTTGTGTATTTTCATGTTTTATGATAAAATATGGGGTTTTAAATTATGTTAGACAACTTGTGCTACTCGGTTTTGAGTGAAAACGAGTAAAAGGGCTTAATCGGCAAAAATACCTAATAGTCACAGTGAGAATTTGATGTTGCCATAGAAGGGAAAAGTGATCAGCATGTTATAAAACATAAGAATAAGGAATAAAGTTTAATTCTTGAGCCTAGGGGCAAAAGTGTAATTATGCAAAAGTTTAGGGGCAAAAGTGTAATTTTTTCAAAGTTCATATTAAATGCTATTTTGATGAATGTATGTATTAAATAAGATTAATTTGGTATTATAGATCAAGAGAAACGAGATTCAAGTCGCGATCGAGGAAAAGAAAAGATTGTGGACTAAATTGCAAAATTTTTATATTTTGGTACCAAGGTAAGTTCATGTGTAAATAATGTAGCATAAGTGTTATTTTTAAGTTATTGATGTTAATTATATGATATGCTGATTTTTAATCGTGAAATATTATGCTTTCTGGTTAATGTTGAGTAATATGCAAATTATGTTTACTACTTGATAAATATGAATTGCTACCGAGTATCGATTCCGATATTCCATGGAAGACGACAAATGTGAGATCGAGGGAAAAAGCCCGTTTGAAACGTAAGAATAGATTAGGATACAAGTGACCTGTCACTAGGATGGTTGAGCATCCGAGCTCGTTAAGTTGAGTCCGAGTTCACTTATGGATGCAAATGCCCGAACTCGTTGAGTTGAGTCCGAGTTCGTGAGATGTAACTAGGCATCCAAACTCGTTGAGTTGAGTCCGTGTTCATTTATGGATGCGAACGCCCGAGCTCGTTGAGTTGAGTCCGAGTTCACTTAGGGGCGGGTTACATGATTTCTTGATTACATATGTGGCACTTATGTGCAAATTATCCATGTATCCGAGTTATATTCCGATGTGTTCAATGGGTGAAATTTCTAGTTTAATGGAAGAGCACTTAAGATATAAGTGTCGTTTTGGGTAAGTGTTGTGAAATGGACACTTTGGACAGGTATGTTCTTAACTCTCAGGTTGGAAATAGATACATCAACGATAAGATCGTAAGATGATGAATGATATTTAGAAATATGATAAATGTTTTGGTGATACTAGGTTAAGGTTGTTTGGTATGATTGTATTGTTATGTTACTTGTTATTTGCATATGAACTTACTAAGCATTTATGCTTACTCTTTCCTTTTCATTCACTGTAGTCTTGAACAAGCCGGCTCAGGAATCGGGACAGGTCGAAAGTTCGATCACACTATCCAAAGGACTTTTATCTTGGTAAATGGCTTGTACAACTACTTAAGTATGGCATGTATAGCAATATACCTATTTTGTGTAAATAATTTTAGGATATGGCCATGTTTGGTTGAGAAAATGTTTGATATTGATAAGTCATGGTGATGGCTAATTTAGATCGTGTTTGATATTATGGAAGTTTAATAGGTTATCTAGTTCATAAAAATTCATGGAAAGATGAAACTTGCCTTAAAACAGAATATTGCTGCAGCAATGACATATATTTGAAAAATCACTAAAAATAGTATAAATGGAACTAAATGATAAGTAAGTTATGAAATTGAAGCTTAATGAGTCTATTTTCATATGAATTGAACAAAACAGGAATATAAATTATATTTTATGAGATATTTAAACTTTTGTGAAACAAGGCCAGAGTGATTTCTGGATCCCCTATTCTGAATTTAAAAACTCATAATAAAATTTAAAAAAATAATTAGAAGTTTTTATTTATATGTACAGATTTCTTATTGATCCTAGTTTTAATATAAGCAAACTTCATAGTCATTGAAATTATGTATAGAGAGATATATGATTCGTTATACACAGAGGTCAGAGCAGTCGAACCCTGAAAGAGGGGAGACTTTAATTAATAAACTGTACTAATTGGCCCAACCAAAAAATCTAGAAAATAGTTTTTAAATAGATATATGAGTCTAGATTTAGAGAAAATTTACGGATCTTGATTTTGAGTTTCGTAACTCGAGATATGATTTTTCTTGTAACTGTGACGCGGGTAGCTAGAAAGCTGTGAATGTTGAAATAAATGATTTGAAGTTCTTAATTTGATAAATTATGTTCGGTAACCCCTCAAGCTCGACTCCGGCAATGGTCTCGGGCGTGGGGGCGTTACATCGAGTTAATGCAATCCTAGAGTGTTAATTAGAGAAAAGTCTTGGTTATTCAATCTAGGGATTAGATGTTATTAGTCTTGAATAGGGATAATAACATAACTTAGGGATCTCTACGGAACAAGTTGAATGAATAAATCGTCCGATTCGGAGAAAGAATAACAAGTAAAGTCTAGGTGGATTTTTCCTTAATTCTAGGTGGATTTTTCCTTAGGTATTGTCTTATGTCAATCGATTTTCCCAAAAGAAATTCTCCAATTCTTTTCTCTGTGCAGTCTTAGTTTAGACAATTTGTTAGTTAAAACAAAACCTCTTTATTCTTAGGCTAGATAATAAAAAGACAGTCATTACTACTACTTTTAGTTCCTTTGGGTTCAACAATCTGATCTTGCTAAAACTATACTACTATTCGATAGGTACACTTGCCTACATCGCGATAATAGTTAGTTCAAGAACGAGTAATTATAAATATTTAAAACCTATCACAAAATCACACGATCAAGTTTTTGGCGCCGTTGTCGGGGAACTAAAATATTAGGAACGCTCAATTTTTATTACTTTAGCCATTTATTTCTCTTGTAATTTAATTTTATATTATTATTACTCACTTATTTATTTTTTCCGTCTCTTGGCAGGTTTTTATAGTTTATGACTAGAAGAAACCCGTCAGGACCACTGCTTTTTGACGAAGAAATCGACCGCACAGTTCGCAGAAATCAAAGAGAAATAAGGCGAAGCTTAAGATACACAGAGAATGAGCAAGAAGATGATACTCAACCCCTAAAGGAAGAGATGGTTGAAAACCAAGACAATCAGCTACCTCCTACAATTGCGGCTAATCAAAATCCTGCTCCATACACTATGTATGATTATGCTAAATCTTCTTTAACAAGAACTAAATCTAGCATAGTTAGACCTGCTGTAGCTGCAAATACTTTTGAATTAAAACCTAACACTATTCAGATGATATAGCAATTTGTTCAGTTTGATGGTTTGCAAGATGAAGATCCCAATGCTCACTTAGTAAACTTTATGGAATTTTACGATACATTTAAAATCAATGGCGTTTCTGATGATGCCATTCGTCTTCAGTTTTTTCCCTTTTCATTGAGTTACAAAGCTAAACAGTGGTAGAACTCGTTACCACGAGGGTCAATTACTACTTGGGAACAAATGACCGAAAAATTTTTACTAAAATATTTTCCGCCGGCTAAAATGGCTAAATTATGTAATGATATCTCTTCTTTTGTGCAGATGGATTTAGAAACACTCTACGATGCATGGGAGAGATACAAGGACCTCTTGAGAAGATGCCCTCACCATGGGTTACTGCTTTGGCTGCAAGTACAAACATTTCACAATGGTCTGAATCCTTCGACTCGGCAAATGGTTGACGCAACGGCGGGTAGAACCATCAACAATAAAACACCAGAAGACGCCTATGAGTTTATAGAGGAGATGTCACTGAATGAATATCAGTGGCAAGTCATGAGGACAAAGCCAATGAAAACAGCCGGCGTTTATAATGTCAATTTGGTCACCTTACTATCTAATCAGGTAGAACTTTTAAATAAAAAGATTGATGGTTTTCTTAATTCTTCACAGGTTCGCCCAGCAATGCAGTGCGAAGCAAGTAGCGGTGGAACAAGCCATTCGGAATATCAACCTTATGGCCATAACATGGATAATGAGCAACTAAACTACATGGATAATAATCGTCGACCTCAAAACAATCCATGTAGTAACACTTACAATGCAGGTTGGAGTAACCATCCCAATTTCTCTTGGGGAGGCCAAGGAAATCAAAGACCACAACATCCTCCGGGTTTTCAGCAACCACCCTACCAACAGGAAAAGAAGCCAAACCTTAATGAGATGCTCTCAAAGTTCATATCAGTGTTAGAAACTCGTTTTCAGAACACCGAGACAGCACTTAAGAATCAACAAGTGTCGATCCAAGGGCTCGAAACTCAGATAGGCCACCTTTCCAAACTAATCTCCGAACGACCACAAGGTAGTTTGCTAAGTAATACCGAACCTAACCTAAGGGAACAACTCAACGCAATTAATATTCAAGATGACGAAGGAGTCGTTGAGCCTGAACTAGAACCGAGGCAAGAAACTGTGGTAAGCAAAGGTCAAGGTGAGGTAGATCAAAATACAAATAAACCAGTGACTGTCGAATATAAACCTCGTGTGCCATACCCCGACGCGACAAGGAAAGACCGCTCAGATGAACAATTTGATAAATTCCTTAAACTCTTAAAAAAATTACATATTAACTTATCATGTATTGAATCTCTATCACAGATGCCAAACGTAATGAAATTCTTAAAAGAGCTTTTAGCAAATAAGAGGAGATTGGACGAGGCGTCGCATGTGGAGCTAAACGCAATGTGCTCAGCTATTCTGAAAAATAAGCTACCAAACAAACTAAAAGATCCAGGGAGTTTTACGATTCCTTGCTTAATTGGTAGTTTAGATGTTAATAATGCATTAGCTGATTTAGGGGCTAGTATCAACGTCATGCCTTTTAAAATGTTCAAGCAACTAGGTCTCTAGAAACCCAAACAGACTAGGATGAACATTCAATTAGCAGATAAAACTATAAGATTTCCTAGGGTATTATTGAAGATGTGCTAGTCAAAATCTATAAATTTATATTTTCCATTGACTTCATTGTTTTAGACATAGAGGAGGATAGCAATACTCCTTTAATCCTACGAAGGCCCTTTTTAGCAACTGCTAAAACCATCATTGATGTTAGCACAAGTGAACTCACACTCCGGGTGGGAGACGAAACAATTACCCTTCAAGCTCGCAATTATGGCATCACATCAAGAATTAAAGGTGATCATTTAAACCATTCTACTGAAATTAATAATATGGTGCAACCTACTTTGCAGAAAATGAGTCTGAAGGAAGCACACGAGTCGTTCTCAAGCACTAGTAGAGGACCTATTCATGAAGATCAAAGATTACAAATCGAGGAACTCGATGAATGGCGGACGCACAAACCAAGAACACCCGACAAATCGAAATTATGCCAAAACGAGCTCGATACCTCTCCAAATCAACTTAAGGTTGGTGATAAGGTCTTATTAGATGCCGCAGATCCCTACATTGTCCCCACCACACTGAAAGAGGAAATCCCTCTTACGGTACTCATTATTTTTCCATTCGGTACGGTAGAGGTGAGTCATCCCAATTTTGGCAGTTTTAAGGTAAACAACACCTGATTAAAACCCTATTTTGATGAGATTGATAGCAGGAATGTGGAGCATAAACTCTTCAAACCACCATGACCATTCACTGGAGAGGTAAGTCGAGCTTAGACTATAAATAATCACTTTTCAGGAGGTAACCTGAGCACTAACAATATTAATTTCTTTAAATTTTGGTATTTAACTCCTAACTTACTAATAGAAATCTTGAATACAGGTGTTTCCATAGAGATACGGCCAAGCACATGGGCGTGCTTCAGGCTGTGTGAAAATAGGGCAAAAGATTTCCCTAACATGGGCTACAATTAAATGCCACGGCCGTGCGATAGGCCGTGGTAGAGCTTGCCAAAACAACACGGGCGTGAGACACACCCGTATGGAACACCCGTGGTCGAACCTGTTAAATTAACACGGGCATGGGGTTTGCACACATAGACGTGGGAGAAGGGAACGAAGCTAGACACGGTCGTGCGACACGGCCGTGTGAACCCACACGCCTGGGGAACACAGGTTTGTACTAAATGTCAGACGCGCCCAAATTTGAAATTCGCGAATCACACGGGCTGAAATTAGGGTACACGGGCGTGTGCCCTGGCCGTGTGGCCCAAAATCTATAAATACCCTGCTCTATTCACTTTCTTCCCCATTCAAAAACCCTAACCTTAGCCGCTGCAACTCCACACGGCCTCCCTGCCACGCCCGTGCATCATCTCCAACTTCGTTCTTAATGCTTAATCCCTCTCCCTTAGCGTTTGTTTACTCCTTTCACTTCTATTTTACTTATTACTAATACGTATTGTTAGCATAATCTTTATTGCTTTCGAACTATTTGTCATTTTGCTCATTATTTTATCATTTAGTTTGCATTCTTAGATTAGTTATCGTACATTTTGTGTTAAGTCAAGTTATTAGGAACACCTCATTCCCACGACATTACCATGTTTATTCTCATGCTATTACCATGCCAATGTATTTTGCATTCTCAAGTTAGTTATCATACATTTGTGTTAAATTGAGATTAGGAAAACCTCATACCCATTACATTTCTATTCTCATTTTCATTGTTATTGTGGTTAAGTTTTCTTCATATTAATAGTATTGGCTGAAATAATTAGTTCCAAATTCATGCCTTTTATTTTTTCAAATTTGTTTACCTATTATTATTATTCTTTATATTACAGGCTCGCAATGTTATCTTCAAGAGGAAAGAAAACTGCCGTACCTGCTTCAAAGAAGAGGAAGGGAGCATCCTCTTCCGCGGGTCTAACTGTGGAAATTCGTCACCCTCTTCTACAGTTCCCCCGGGGGCCCTAGGAAGAACTTTTCCAGATACTTAGGCCCGGCCTTTAATTACGGGCCACTGCATCGAGTGGGCTATCGTAGAACAAGTTCAGATGGCTGATGCGATTCGGGCCCTTTTAACCACCGACCCTTGGGAGCTGTTCTTTGGGATCATCGAACCAACATACCTCGAGCTCACGATGGAACTATGCTCAACATTCCATCTCCAGGCTGTAATGATAAACTACGATGATCCTGGCACGGTTCAATTTCACCTAGGCAGATTAATCCGCCAGCTAAGTGTCCCAGAGTTTGGTGCTGCACTAGGCTTAATACGGAGGATTTCAAGGAGGAGAATGAACTACATGCTCTCAGTTGCCACATACATGTCTCTCCCTTGAAGTGCTGGCACACTTTGGCCCCTAGCACGGCCTCCTACAATCCTAGCCGCTCCAAGGCATCAGTTATCCCACCATTCCTGAGGTACTTACGCGTTATTTTAGATCACACGATTACCAGGAGGCGAGAGAGCATTGGCGTCGTCAACACCCACGACGTCTACTTCTTATGGTGCATGTCATAAGGACACGTCATTGACCTTGCCTATTTCATTGCCCTTGGCGATTCAGCACCAGACGGAGCGGCATCGGAAGGGGGTCATCTCCATTGGCCCCTACGTGACTTGACTGGCGCAACACTTCAAGCTCCTCAACACCACGGCTCAAGAATCATCCCTCACCCTCATCGGCTAGACGTCTCCACAACGCATCTCGAGCATGCTTAACATGAGGGTGATCGAGAGGCGCCGAAGAACCTACCCTCCCTAGTATTGTCTCGCCCAATTTACCAAGGAGGAGGCCTACGAGGACATTCCTGATGATGTTCCCCTACAGCACGAGGACCTACCGACTCAGCCACCACTACCCTCTCGTCCAGTTCATGCGGAAGCTTCATATGGTGACATCTCTGAGTGCCTCACCCGATTCGAGCAGTAGTGCTTTCAACGATTTGACAACATTGATGCTACTCTACAACAGATTTGTCAGCACTTTCACATCTCATCGCCAGTCCCACCTCGTGAACCATCCAACGATGAAGATGTTTAAAAATATTTATTTATTATTTTATGTTTTTAATTTTTATTAAAGCTACTTTTTATTTTTATTAAATTTGAGAAATTATAATTTTAATTATTAATTTCAATTATTTCTTTTTGAGTAATTATTCTCCCTAATATCCCTTAAAAAGTTCCTGATTTTATCATAGTTATATAGAGCTCTTAAGCTCATCATCACATAGGAACTAAACCTCCACCGGGAAGGGTTCTCCACAACTGCCATGTCCTGCTCGCCCACGACCATAGCTACCACTAGAGATAATATCGTTTTGCCGTAGGACTTATGGCCTAATGAACCTCTACGACCGCCGGAGTATCCTCCTCCACTCTCAAACCGATTCCTCTTCAGAACTCTAGTTCGAGGAATTCATCATACAAAAAGTTTCACTTCTCTCCCTATCTTATTTATATATTCTAATAACTATCTTTTTACATTGAGGGCAATGTACATCTTAAGTGTGGGAGGGGTATTTATTTCATTATCAGAAAAATCCCCGAATAATTGCCTTGGTCTCTTGAAAAGATTTCATATCATATTTAGGATAAATTTTAATTAATTTATGATTTTGGTTGATGTATCTTAAATTAAAACATAGGGATTTATGCATTGATTGTTTAAACTTTAAGACATTAGAGAATCAAGCATGATAAGTTGATTTTTAAGAATTTAAAATTATAGGTTGTTTCCCTAAGTCTATGTATTACTTTGAATTGGAAGTCACGAGTCTAAACATCAAAAAGCCATAACTTTTTTGAGATTTTTGAGCCTTTTGAGCGTCTATTAATTCTTTCATGCTCACTTTTATTATTGCTTTGAGTGTGTTAGTATTGAACTATTATTCTAGAACTTGCTTGATTATGCATGTCGAGACCACACCATTTGATTTGACATGTCAAAATGATTAAGGCACTTAGGATTAACCCACTCATGCCATGAAAAGCCTACCTCCACGATTAACCCCTAGTAAACCCCCTTGAGCCTAACAAGCCATTCCTTGTATTAACCTCAATATTAACCCTTAACCCATTATTGTTGAAATCCCCTAAATTGATTTGATTCCTATTTTTGTCGAGATTTGAGTTGAAGAAATTGCTTAGCTATGTCTTGTTTAAATATTTAACTTGTTCTTAAAAAAAAGAACTATGTATACTTATCTGTAATTTCATATTCTGAGAAGAAACTCTGTTGTACGCAAGTGAAGATTAACTCTTTTTCTAGTTAGGTAATTTTTCAATTCAATCTTGATTCTAACCCTTTCTTTCAGCTTGTGACCACACCCCCTAACCAAGCCTCATTATAGCCCTCTAAAGACCTTTTGATTGATGTATCATCTTAAATTATAGTGGTGGAGATTTGATTTTCATGCAAGCCTATGATAATGACTTTTCATTATTGACTATTGAGTGCTTCATTTATTGTCCTTAAACACCTCGAGTGATTTGAGTGAGGATGTAAAACTCTGTGATATTCTGAATCAAAGGTAATTACTTAGATGAGGGGAGACACCTATGTTTGCATGAATAAATTGCTCAACTTGGAATGTTTGAAACTTTTATGTTCTTTTAGTTGGATTCTCAATGTATGATTACTTATGGATTAATGTGAGATATTATCGATAGAAATTATAAGTTGAGAAGAATTTGTTTTGATTATGAGTTGAGAATTTTGCTTGAGGATAAGAAAATGCTTAAGTGTGGGTGTATTTTATAAACCGTAAATTATACATATTTTTACCCCATGTTTAATGCATTTTATGGATGATTTCTCATTAGAATTAGTGAGTTCGATGCTCCTAATGCTTTAATTTCATGTTTTATACTTAGGAGAGCACAAGAGAGTGAAAGGAATGAGAAACGGGCCCAAAACGAAGAAAATAGGCCAAAGTACGAAATCAACACGGCCTGGGCCTCCTCACACAGGCAGACCACACGGCCGTGTCAATTTGGCAGGCTTGAACACGGCCTGAAGTAATCGAACACGGGCGTGTGCCACGGGTGTGTCCTTGTCGAGCCCAAGTTGAGTCTAATTCAGAAAAGGCCAATTTTGAGGGCTTTGAGGCATTCCAAAGCCTATAAATACACCCTAGAGGAGGAAGAAAACAGAGAATATGGGGTAAGGAATTACTACAAGGAAGCTGATTGATCCATCTCAGAAGCCGGATTCATCATCAAGACTGAAGATCTCTCTTCAATTTCCCTTCAAGAGTTTTGGGTTTTCTTTATATTTTGTATTCTTTTTTCTTCTGAGATGTTTTCTTATTTAGTTATGAACTAAGACCCCTAAATACCTAAGGGGAATGAAACCTAAGAAGAATCTTGTTATTATTTTCTAAATTGTATGATAAATATTTAACTTGTTCTTAATTATGTGTTCTTAATTCTTGTTTTGCTATCCCAAGATACTGATTCAAGACAAGCTCTTATTCAGAGGAGGAATAGACCCTGTCTAAGAGTACATTTGTCATAATTAAATGGAGTTGATTGCACGCCTAGACATAAGGTGACAAGATTTTGCCAGATTAGGGTGAAACCTAATAAGGGAATTCATAGATTGAGTTAATGCAACCCTAGAGTGTTAATTAGAGAAAATTCCCGATTATTCAATCTAGGGATTAGACGTTATTAGTCTTGAATAGGGATAATAACATAACTTAGGGATCTCTATAGAACAAGTTGAATAAATAAATCATCTGATTCGGAGCCAGAATAACAAGTAAAGTCTAGGTGGATTTTTCCTTAGGTATTGTCTTAATTCAATCGATTTTCCCAAAAGCAATTCCCCAATTCTTTTCTCTGTGCGTTCTTAGTTTAGATAATTAGTTAATTAAAACAAAACCTCTTTATTCTTAGGCTAGATAATAAAAAGACAGTAATTACTTGTACTTTTAATTCCTTTGGGTTTGACAACCCGGTCTTGCTAAAACTATACTACTGTTCGATAGGTACACTTGCCTACATAGCGATAATAGTTGGTTCAAGAATGAGTAATTATAAATATTTAAAACCTATCACGAAATCATACGATCAATAGGGACCTAATTTTATAAAATCACATGATCAATAGGGACCTAGTTTTATAATATGTGTTATTATAATTTGGCCAAATATATTGGTCTTTAGTGAGCTAATGATTCTGACTTATAAATCTAGCTATTCATGTTATGTTTGATATTGGTGATATGCATATGCTTATTTGCCATGCATGGTTGGTAATATGGTATGTGTTGTTGTAAGAATGCCATGCTTGTGTCTTGATTGTGAATATATAATTACTCAAATATGCCATGTTAATTGCTATGAAAATGTATAAGTGTATACAGGGAATTAAGGGTGATAATTGGCTTGGAAAATAGCCTTGAAATTGACCACACGGCCCAATCCACACCGGCGTGTGACTCTCCAAAGCAAGAAAATTAGTTAAGCTGCCCAAAGATTTTCAAAGTTCTTGGTTTAGTCCCGAACCACCCCAATGTATGTTATAGGTTTCGAAGACCTATAAAGGGACGATATGCATGTGTTAAAGATGTTTTAATTTTTGGTGAAATTTTGTGGCACGATTTTGCATGTTGTGAATGTTTATGTTCGGTAACACCTC